>NC_047658.1:44199075-44499075 GCF_011762505.2 Arvicanthis niloticus | reverse complement strand
GTAGTGAGATACCATGGCTGTGGGGAATGTTTATGACTGACTCCACTGATCATCCTAAATATACTTTTTCTCTCTGTAGGCATCCAGTGATTGGGGTATTTCCATGCAGGGTAAGCCAAAACATGAGTATTTCATGAGTATTTCAGCCCTTCCTGTTCCTGCATGTGTAGTATTTCAGTTGTCTTATTTATTGGTCTTTTCACACTGTTAGCTACTGCATAGTTATATTGACTCAGAACAAAGATGTAATTGCTTGATGGTAAATCAATCCTTTTATGGAGTTACAAGTAATTGCTTTTACCAAACTAAAAGGGTTGACTCCTTCTCAGTCCTCTCCTTCCTAATTTCTGCTTGGGAGTTTATATATCTCTATCCCCATCTCTTCCATATCAATCTATCTATCTATCTATCTATCTATCTATCTATCTATCTATCTATCTATCTATCTGAAAGTGAAGTATCCCTCCTCTGGTAGTTCAAATCTGTACCTCAATCCTTACAAGCAGCACCAACTGTTTTATTATGTAGATAAGTCTCTTTAAAGGAAGGTGACTTAAGAGCAAATCAGGATAACCCAATAGACTTTCAACCCCAGATTTGCCTATGCAAATATGATTGGTGCTTGCTTCCTTCTGAGAAAAGCATTTCCTATTCAAACAGAAGCAAAGAATATATTTCACTCTAAATTTTATTGCACATGTGACTGCTATGAGCTGAATTCTGTTCCCCTCAAATTCACAGTTTGAAGTATCCAATATGCTTCCCCTCAGAACGTAATAGCATCTGAAGGGAGGTTCTTTAAAGTGGTGGTTAAACTAAAGCCAGACCACTAGGATAGGTCTCAGTCTAATGACTGTGTGAAGAGAAAGTTGGACCCACAAAAAGACATCAGAGTACACAGGCCCACAGAAGAAAGTATCATCATTAAATGATTCAGGAAGTCTTTCCTTCAGTAAAGGCTTGCATCTGTTTAAAGGGTATTGAGTTTGAGTTACAAGGTTATATATGAAGGGGATTGTAAGTGTGTTGGATCAACTGTTCCATGTGAGACTTTAAAGCAGGACACAGAAGACTGATGGTTTCATGAACTCCAAGGGAAACATCTGGACAAATCAGGATGCTGACAGAGTTTTGCAGAGAACAGCTTGAGTCCATCCTACTGGAAAGTACTGGAGTATACCTGTGGTGACTCAATGTAAGGGTTTTAAGCATCCGAAATCATTAATTGTCATTACTTTGGAGAAAAGAAATTCTAGGACTCCAACGTGAACAGCCTATGGCAAGAAGAGTTGTGTGCATTGGATCTGGCGATCAAAAGCTCTTCAAGGCTCTGGGGTCCCAGAAACAGAATTAACAGGACCCATAGGCTGCTTTCTGGCTGGAAAGCTGATATCGTGCACCATTTTAAGAACTGGCCTGGGCTGGAGAGGTGGCTCAGCCTTTAAAGGCTAGGCTATAACCAAAAATATAAGAATTGGCCTGTTCTGTTACTCAAAGCTACATGCTTAGTCTTAGGCCACACCCCCAGAATGCCACCACCACTTCTAAAACCTGTATCGCTTCAGAAACTTCTGTGCTAGTATAAGGTTTTCATTAAGCATAGACCTTCCTGTCATGTCTATGCCAAGAATTTTGCTAGGAAAATTATCAGAAATTCCTCAGAGTAATCACCTGTATTCTTTTCTTTTCTAGGGCTCTTTCATGTCAAGCCACCAGACTCATCTGTCCTCCTTTTGCCCTCTTTCTTCATTATTTCTTCTTACAGTCTCTGATTTTGTACATACTGGGCTTTGGCTGTTTTTCTATCTGAGTAAAGTTGGCATCTTTACTTCAATCTTGCTTACAAGCAAGTGCAATACCATGGGCTACCTTTTCCCAGTGTTTTGGAAAAGTGAGAATATTTTTTTCCTGCCTTCTCAAAGTAAACTGGGTTTGGGTTTACTCCCCTGTTCCTATCATTTGTAGAATTCACTTGTCCCTGGCCTAGCTATTGATGGATGGAAATTCTGGCTTACTGTGACAGGGGAGGAGAAGGCATGAACGTGAATTATCTGTTGATACACCTGTCTGAGCCTTGGACACAAGCTTGGGTTCAGTCTCTACCATATCCATATGCTGATTTTTTTTCTAAGTGAAAGGGACACAGAGTTCATAGAGGCAACTCAGTGCCTAGGGTCACGTGGTTTCAATGCACAGAGGGCACATAGAAGCCCCAGAGCTCTTCTGCAAAGGAGAGTAACATATTGCCCAAGAGTACAGAAATTTATCTCCAGGTCAAGAGGTCTGCACATTTCTTATTAGGACTTGGGATATTTTAATAGAGTATTTTGACCTCCTCAAGTTCTGTACAATTTCTGGGATCTGTTAGAATCAGGACCATTTAGAGTTGCTGTTTTTTTTTTTCTTGGATACATTCGAAGTGAGCTATCTCTTTATATTTCTTGTTACTACCAGAAAACATTACCACAAATTTAATGGCTTTAAACAGTATTATCATGATATTTTTATCTCTCAAAGTTCTAGAGGCCAGACATCTCAAATCAGGAAAATAAATGATTCCAAATGAGAGTCAAAGGGATAGTCCCTTTCTAGCTTTTGGAGACCACATGGCATCTTCTGCATTAGCTAGCTTGTGGATGCTTTACCATCATATGCCTTCCACCTTATAACTGTGTATAACTTCCCCTTTAATTATAAGGGCATCTTCTTGAAGATTTAGAGTGGCCTACCCTAAGTGTAGAATGATCTCTTTTCAAGATCTTCAATTTAGTTTCACCTAAAAATGTCTCCTGTCCTATGTGGGTCACCTTCACAGTTACTGGTATTTAGAACATGATCATATATTTCACCCCACTGCTGATGTACTCTTGATTATTTCAAGTGTGCTTCCACATGTAGGTTGTGTTTATGAAAGTACCCAGTGCAAGGTAATTTAACTTGTCTTTTACTTTGGAGAAATGTACCAATATGCCTTTGCCTATTAGTGCCTTTGATGCTATTATATTTTCTTAGAATTTACCTTCCGTTCCATGACATACATGGGTTTTTGAAAGACCAAAGCATTCCTTCATAGGTTCTAACAGCTGACATCATCAATGTATTGGACCTGTGTGCTATTTCTCCTGACTGGTAAAACAGTCATGTCTCTGTAGGCTAAATTATGGTATGGAAACAGTTGAATTCATCCTGGGGTCAGATAGTTAAGATGTACTCTTACATCCTCAGCCAGGTAAAATGAACTGCATTGCACTGAATCAGTAAGAGGACTTCTATTGATTTCCTCCTTGAAATAGATCACACCTAAATAATAAATGCAATCGGAGTCATTACCTGCGCAGCTTAGGATAATTCATTTTCATTTTCTATGGCCAATGCAAAATTGATCACTCCTGGCCAGATTTGAGAGTTAAATAAGAACAGAAGAGGAATTACAGCCATTGCGTCTATCAAGGGCTTTTTTTTTTTTTTTTTGTGCCACCAATTTCAGTAATGTCTTTGTAGAAAGTGTAATTCACATGCATTATCATCTTAGTATTGTAGGAAACACCAGGGGTTTCACATTGGCTGCTTGTGTTGTTATGTTTGGTTTGAGACAAGGCCACACTATGTAATTTTGGTTTCTCTCTTATTTATAATCCTCAGCCTTTTCGGTGTGATGATCCCAGGTGGGCACCACTCTGCTCAGCTTGAAAAGGTTTGTCTTTCTATTAGCGGTTACGTTAAAATCTGGAAGGCATAATGTTACTTCTAGAACTGAGAATACATGTAATGATTATTGATCCATCAACCAGACAACCCATGTGAGAATGAATTTTTGATATCTTGCATAGGTAGCAATGCCAGAGTTTTGTCCTTTGGCCCTTGTAAGACTGGAGTTCTGATCAATGAAATAAATCAATCTGGTAAAATTTGGTAAAATGGCTAATCTGCAGACCTCTGTCATTTCCCTTTATTTTTCAGAGTCTACCCTCTAGGGAACCAATTCTGGCAATCAAGTAATGAATCATGACATTTTAGTCCAAAAATATAGTCCCATTCTCCACAGCAAAAGTTTATTTTAAATATATAAACAGTAGTAAAGGGGGATAGCCACTTCCAGGATGGTAGAAAACATGTATTTTTCCTACCCAGCTTATTTTGTAAAATGAGATATTAGTATTGCTTTATACTTACATAAAGCAAAGATTATGCAGAACTTCAAAAAACTTCAAACAGACAAAGAAATCTTGACTAAAAGAGAAACTAGATACTCGGATTATGGATTATGCCACTGTGATGTTCAGCTGTTCCTTATGGTGATGAAACATATGAATTATGGGAGGCAAATTTTGTCTTGGCTTATGGTGTCACAGGTTTCAGCCACTTGGTATTTATTTTGTATTATGGAACAAGACGCCATGGTGAATAAGTATCTTATCTCATGAAGTACAGGAGGTAGAGAGTAAAGGCCAGAGACAAGGTATGTCTTCCCAGGGCATGCCCCCACAAGCTTATTTAAATAGACCTCACATAATTACTACCACCCCCCAACACTGCCATCAATTTAGGAATGAATCCACTGATGAGGTAATCATGTCCCCAGTAGCCAGTCACTTCCTTGGTGTTGTACCTCTGAATAATACTGTATTGTGAACCTAGTCTTCAAGAAAGGGGCTTTTAGGGGCGTTTCATATGCAGACCACAGTAGTTACAAATCTACAGTAATCAAAGCAGCCTGATACTGGTTGAAAAGAAAAGAAACAAAACATATATATTATAGACTAGCAGAATGCAATAGGGAGTCTGGAAATAAAAGCCATTTATAGATATTCAACTAAATTATGGCATAGACATCAAGAAGATAAAATGAAAAATGTATCATCTCTTCAATACACAGTTCTGGGAATCTAGGTATTTGCATGCAGAGGAATAACAATAGACACATATACAAAACAGCAAATTAAAATGCCTTAGAGAATCAAACAGAAGACCCTAACACATAGTTCCTAGGAAGAAACAACAAAGCCAAACAGGGAAAGAGTTTCATGGCATTGATCTGGAAAACAGTTATTTGGGTATAATACAAAAGGAACAGGTAACTAAAGACAAAATAAGCAAGTGAGATGAAACCAATATAAAAGGGTCTCCTTGGCAATGTGAACAATCAACAATCCAAAAGGGCAACCTGCCACTTGGTAGAAAACGTTTCAATTCCTATATCTCTGATATATTAACAGTTCAATTAAATGGTCAATAAAAATGGTTTAATAAGCTAGCTGAAGACAAAAATTGAAAGATAAAAATAAGGATAACAAACAAAATCATCCTTCATACTATGGTAAAAGGATAAGGCTATCAAAATGACCTGGTTACATCAAGTGCAAACACCCATTATTTGTGATGTCAAATACCACAGACAACACAGGGGAGATAGAAGTTCACATACATACCTTAACACTATAACATATCTCTATCAATAATAGAAATATAACAAGACATAACAATGACAAGCATGTAGAATTCAACCTGCCATCCACCAAGAGTATCTAAATGACCCCTGTAGAACACATCACTCAACATTAAAATGCCCAACCCCCACAGAGCTCTGCTCCAGCCCTGGGAAAGAGCATGCCAGGCAAGTCCTCTACCATTGAGCTGTATCCCTCGTTCTGCCCTTTCTCTCTAATTGCTCGTGAAAACCAGATTATATTCTGAGCTGTAAAACTAGTCTCAGCAAATCTGGAAGCACTGGAGTCAGACACAGTGTGTTGTCTGACCACAACAAAATAAAACTGAAACTCATTAACAGGAAACGATCCAAACACTTAGAAACCAAGAACACACTTCTAAATAATGCATGGGCCAAGGAGGACATCTCAAAGAAAGAAGAAAACATATCGATCTGAATGGAAATGAAAAACCAGTAAAAGATATGAAGACTTTTGTGGGCTGTGTCTTTTTTGTAATTGTATAATGTATTTCTTTGTGGTTTTAAGTGAAAAGGCTCGCAAACATACATGAAATGTACGCACTGCTCAAAATGTAAATTACTCTTAGAACACTTCAACTGGCATTTCTTACCTTTTGTGACTTAATTTGAGATGATTCTCTTACAGCTTCAAGTACAGATTTCTCAGAAAACAAATTTTACAAAAAAAAAAAAAAATTATGCGTGCCAGTGGATTTTTCCATTGGTAATTCATTTAATTTAAAACATTTAGGGGTGCTGGAGCTTAGAGGTTAAGAACACTAACCTGTGGCACCTTGTTGGGTTGTAGCCTGCCTGGGGGTCCTGTTGTTGGGTTGAATTGTGGATCTCGCATTTGCCACCCGCCCCCCCCCCCCAAGGGGCTAGGGCCACAACTCAGAGAGGCAGAGGCGTGAGAAGTTAACTGTGTTTACTCCACACTGGTGCCACGCAGATGTTGGGCTATGCAAAGCCACAGGACACCGCTTGTGGATGGGGAACACAGTCTGAGGTCCCGCAGGGAGCCAGAGTTCTTGGGTTGGGGGGTCCCAAGGCCAAAAGGTGACCAGGAACCAGTTGGTTTTCAGGCCTCCGGGCTCTCAGGCTCTGAGAGGCTGCAGAAGGATCAAGATCAAAATGCGGCAAATGGGCTAAATCGTCCAGCAGCCAAGAGGGGAGGGGAAGAAGCTTTGGCTGTGTCCCGACGGGATAAGAGTGCCTGTTGGGCGACTTGCTTGGCTTGGTCACGGCTAGCTCGGCTTGCTTGCCAGGGTTGCTGGGCCTTCATGGCCGGGGACGTAGAGTGGTCATCAGTGGGAGATTAGATGGTGGCTCAGTAGTTGAAAAACTCCTCTATGCTTTCCCACGGTGGGTCCCAAAGAAGAAAAATATACTCCACGGTCTTAAAATGTTTATTGTCATGGCAGAAAGATGAAAACTATACCCTGGTATTTTTAGCGCTGGCCTGAGATTAAATACCTTTTACAAGGGGGAGGGTCTGGGAAGGAATGTTTAATTGGCTAAGCCCTCTGGCCTTTAGGTATCTTCTTAATATGGAGATCTGTCTTGAGGCTCTGTGGCCTGTAGTCACTCTCTGTACCTGTGGAGTGGCTAGTAGGGGTGTTGTCCTACGTGACCAGAGGACCCCACTCTATGGAGGTCTTCAGTCTGTGTCAGGAGCCTGTGTCAGGAGCCTGGAGTCTGGGAGCATGGAGTCTGGGAGCATGGTGAAATGCCTGCTCTCCCTTGCAGGGAACCCTGCGGGGTCTTTAGCCATTTCTAGCCGGTGCTTGACCAGAAACCATGCTGTCCTTTCATGGTCCTACAGCACCTCATCACATCCTCTAAGTCCAGTTCCAGTGGAGCCTATGTCCTCTTCTGGACATCATGGGCATTAGGTCCACACATGGCATATGAACATACATGGAAACAAATACTCATATGCATAAAATAAAATACTTAATGGTTTGCTAGACTTTCACAAATTTAGTCCAATGTTTTCATCAAACTACCTGCTACAGTAATGGGAAACTTAATAAAACTATCTGAAAAAGTATATGAAGTTGTGCCAATATTAAAAATTATGAAATATATCTATGATGCTTACCAATTAACATAATTACCATTACCAGATAAATGATTTTAAATTAATGTCTAGTAACATGAGTTGATTTGTATGGAAAATGTGATTTATTGTTTAGTTTTTTCATCAAGTACCTTCTCAGAAATTTATAATGGCTTTGCAATAATGTATATCAAATGAAAAGCACTAGAAAACCAACTGGATGATGTGAATGTTTCAAACGGTGTTGAAAGCTTTCCTGGTGGCTATACAATAATAGACATGTCTGTTTTTAATGTGCTAATGACTGTGATCACTTATGTGAATAATAATTTACTGATGGTCAATTTGCAAAAAAGATGTACAGCATTGAAACAGTAGTTGTGAGAGATGAATTTATAGATTTTTGTATGTTAAAAGAGGTGGGATGTTGATTGTTAGGGGAAAGAACTGGTGTTCGACAGCACAGTCAGCATAATTGAAAATAAATTATTGTACATCTCCAAAGAGAAAGGTAAGAAGAGAAGAATTTAAGCACATATTTAACAATATCTTAGACAGTCTTTCATTCCTTTTAAACTGGCTGTCTTCTAATCTCATGCCTCTTCTCTTCTTTAGTTAAATAAACCATCATCATTTATTCTTTTCTTTTAATTATTTGTATATGTGTGTGTGTGTTTGTGGTGCAAACATGAGCACAATTACCACAGAGGCGGAAAGAGGATGTCAGATCCCTGGAAACTGGAGTTACAGCTGTAAACATACAGTGTGGTGGTGGGGAATGAGCTCAGGACTCAGTGTAAGAGCACCATGTGTTCTAACTACTCAGCCATCTTTCCAGGTCTACTAGCTTTTCATATCATGATACCTTTCTCCTCTTCCTCTTTCTCCTCTTCCTCTTCCTCCTCCTCTTCTTCTTCCTCCTCCTCCTCCTTCTCTTCTTTCTCTTCTTCCTTCTCCTCCTTCTTTCTCTTTTCTTCCTCTTTCTCCTTAGTCACCTCTTTCTCCTCCCTCTCCTCCTCCTTCTTGTCTTCTTTGTGTTGAGATAGAATTCATGATGTCCCTCATGTTATATAAATATTCCATTCCTAAGCTATACCCTCTGCTCAAATGTGCTATTGGAATGCCCTTTTAAACTCAGTGATTAAGTTTCCTAGTTATCCAGACCCTTAAAATTATGTAGTATCATGCCAAGTGAAAGCGGTTGTCTTAAGTAGGGTTTCATTGCTATGAAGAGACACCATGACGAAGGCAACTCTTATTAAGGACAACAATTAATTCGTACTGGCTTACAGGTTCAGAGGTTTAGGCCATTATCATCATGGCAGTAAACACAGCAACATCCAGGCGGGCATGGCTCTGGAGGAGCTGAGAGTTTTACCTCTTGTTCCAAAAGTAGCTAAGAGAAGACTGGCTTCCAGGCAGCTAGTACCAGGGTCTTAGAGTCCATACCCACAATGACATACTTTCTCCAAGGCCACACCTCCAAATAGTGCCACTCCCTGAGCCAAGCATACTTAAAGCACCATAGCAACCATACAAGGTCATATTCAGTCTTCAATTGCTACAAAGGTATGAAGCATTGAATATTATAAATGTTTGGGAAATGGAGATGTTTCTTGGGAATTTATTTAAAGACACATGGGTAGCAAGGGAATATGTCATCTTTATTACTGTAAATATCATGAACTTTCGTATTCTTTGCAATTACAGTGGGCCAGGGATCTCACAAGGCAACAAAAAGAAAGCACAATGCTTGTGATTTTCAGCTATCCATCACTCTTCACTGTAAAATTCCACACAGGAGCTTCTGGGAACTGTAAAGACAAGAGTCAATTAGTGCTGTGTTGGAAGTTCTTTTCATCTGTATTGCTGTAGTCCCTGAAGATTCTTTCTTGTTTATCACCTGAAATCCCTCACACTCTCTGGAGCTCACTCTAGTATGGAACAGTAATTAGTTCGAAAATGACAATAGTATTATGAGTCACCTTTCTTCTCCTGAGATGGTCAGATGCCTTGACAACACTCAGTTTGCAGTTAGACTGAAAATGTAATCAGCTAATGTGTGTGTGTGTGTGTGTGTGTGTGTGTGTGTGTGTGTGTTAAAGTGAAGTGAGAAGAGAAATTCACATAGCAAAAGTGGTAGGAAAGGAAATACCATGATTCTTTTCTTTCTCTTTGTGTGCACAATACCTAAGGGCTCTTAGAAACTCAGGGGTGGAGGGACGTTTACTGTCAGACTTGGTACATTAGTCTTCATGTCTGGGCTGTTGTCAAATTCAAATCACCCCAACTAGTAATTCCAAGTAACCCACCATCTTAATTTGCTTTGGAATGAGATTTTATGGGATACAGGACTTTTTATGCTCAACCTGGAGAAGTCTCGAGCAAACCGAATGAGATACCCAACTTATCACAGATACCCATGGATTTAAGAGCCAACTAGCTGTTAAGAGATTTATTGGAACACAGCCACATCTATTCATTCCTATAGGCTGTGGTGACTTTATTTTACCTGGCAGGATTGAATAGTTGTGAAGGTTGGGAAGGTGGGGTGGCTGTATAACCTGAAGAGTTGGGCATATTTCCTTTCTGTCCCTTTAGAGAAAAAGCTTGCCAGATTCTGCACAATATCTCACTGGAAGTAATGTTCTCAGAGGAGCTATGCAAAGACTGCTGAAGAATAAATTAAGGATGATGAAACCCACAGTCGGAACTATTAACACTATGCATTTTGTGACTTACTGAAAACAGTAGGATGGTTTTCTATGGTGAGGTTCTGAGATAGACAGCCATTTACACTTTAATAAGATGGTAATAGTCATCCTTTGGTGAAAAGACCAAGAGAATAATTTCTTCTTTATCTTGCTTAGAACTCTTGTTTGACCTGTGTTTTCTCCCCTGAGATTTAGCCTTCTGCCATCAGGATGGTTTATAGAGCTGAAGAATCTGTTCTCCTTTAAGTGTCAAGCTTTTAGCTGACATATTTCCCGGGATGGCAGGTTTCTGATTCTAGCTATGGTGCTTGCTGCTTGCTTCTCTATCAGAATGAACTCTAAAATTGCAGTGTGGCTTAACACACAGCTCTCCTGTGGACAAGGAGAACTCTTGGCAAGTTCTTTTCTTCTGCACCTGGATTTTCTTACCTTTCACTGCAGAAAAACATTGTCATAAGATACTGTATTGCTTTTGGGAAGTAATGTAGTCAAGGTTCCAAATGCCAGCTCACACACTGTAAGCATCTGGTATAGTTAACCTATTGGTCTTAAAAGCAGAATTATTAACTACGTAATCACTTATCTAGTTAATCTGAATTTTTACTTCTGGCTTTGTGGGCAAATTAGAAGCTTTTGCCTAACCTATGAGGAAAATGTGAATGTACTTATCACTTGAAAAAGCATTTTTTTCAGATAGATGCACATTAGACCTCTTGGGCCTCATTCAGTGGGCAATACTTTCTGGAAATCTAGTAGCACAGTATCTTAATGATGGTGGATCTTTCTCCAAGTTGTGCAGAGTACAGAGTAGTATAGCTTTTATACGTCATCAGTCCTACTGTAGTGGGATTTTTCTATGATGCAGCTAGCTTACTTAGTAACCCATTCTCCTGTAACTAATCCCTCAGGCATGCATGTATAAATAATTCTATAAACTTCTTTGGTTCCCCAGGTGATATCTGGGTAGAGGCTTTTCTTTGGATTGTGTTTTAGTTAGGGTTTACATTGTTGTAGAGAGACATCATGACCAAGACAACTCTTATAAAGGACATTTAATTGGGGTTAGCTTACTGGTTCTGAGGTTCAGTCCATTATCATCATGGTGGGAAGAAGCACGGCATTGTCCATGGCACTGGAGGAGCTGAGAATTAGCGCTACATCCTGTTTAGAAGGAAAACCGGAGAAGACTTGACTTCCAGGCAGCGAGGAGAAGGGTCTCAAAGCCCACCTCCACAGTGACACACTTCTTCCAATAAGGCCACACCTACTCCAATACCATACCTCCTAATACTGCCATTCCCTGGGCCTAGCATATTCAAATCACCACATTCTGTTGCCGTTTTCTGTCTGACATAAAAAGATACTTATTTGTTTATGTGTCCTCAACAAAAGTCTGCAACAAACCTAAAACACTGTGGGTCTAGTATTGTTTTTTGTGAAACTTCAAAAAGATTAGAGAATACTTTAAGGTAAACAGAAATCTCAGAGCTCTAGCATAGGAAACACCTTAAGAACCTGTTGGGCCTTGGACGAGGCAACTCCATGTAACCTGCAACCTTCAATCACCCTAGCACAGGCAGAGGTCTCCACCTCCAGAGATTTAAATATTAATGAGTTACCTAAAGGCCAGGGGCGCAGCTAATTAAGTTATTCCCTCCTTTTTTCCCCTCCCTATAAAATTAGGCTCCCCTGGCCTTTGGCGGGGGAAGCGCATACGACCTACATCCATTTACCATGCCATGAACAATAAAAGCTTTGGAAAACCGGACTCCACATGTCTCCTGATCTGCCACCGCCAGGTTCCCAGCCTTTGGAAACTTGAGCCGCCCACCGCCAGCCCGCGGCAGCTATACCAATGTGGGACCCTCTGATGGCTGCATGGGAAGCCTGCCCGGGACCCTGATGCCAGACCGCCTTGGGACTCCCTCTTCCCCCCACCCGCGAGATTTCTTCCCCACAAGAACCTTGACTTAGTCTCTCAATGGCCTTTTAAAAATAGTCTTTCTTCTCTTTAGATGCCTCTAATGACATATATTTTGACCCCCAAAAATCTTTACTTTGGATGAACAGAGAATTTCTGGGTTAAAGATGTCTTGGTTCAATTTGGTTCATGAAAATAGCCCACAACCCCAGATTTTGAAAGCTTGGTTCCCTGGGCTCGTGCTACATGGGAAGGGTGAATTCTTTCAAAGTGAAGTACAGTGGAGTTGCTTTAAGTCTCTTGTTCATGCTTTAAAAGGTAGTGTGAGACCCTTTCTTTTGTTCTTTTGCTTCCTGGACATAAGGTGAACACTATGGTTGTATCGGGCTTTCTCATAGTGATTTTGTGCTTCACCACAGGTCCAGAACTACAAGGTCAAAATGATGATGGACTGGAACCTCCAAGTGTAACCCCTAAACCTGTTCTCATGTATTTGTAATGCATGCTCATGGAAGAATTTCTAGCAACCTTATTTTATTTTCAAAGACAATTGAGCTTCAGAAATGTTCAATGTTATGTCATAGAGAAGCAGAGCTACGTGGAAGACTTTAGAGCCTCTGACTCCTGAGTAGCTTCTCAGAGCCTTTCCTCGTATGTCTTTTGCTATGTTTTTATATGTACAAGTCAACCTACAAGCACAACATTTTCAGATACAAAGTTCATGCTATGTGCAATAAGTTCGAGGTCAGACTGACTTTTTACACCTGCCTAACAATGGTCTTCTTTGTTATCTGACCACCCACACTTCCATAATCTTTCCCTCTTCATGGTCCCTTTTGTCATACCATGTGATTAATAAAGTTTTTTAAAATCTCTACTTAGGAGAGAATAAGACAATATAAAACTGCTTCCATGGGAAGGTGTCAACACATGCTAGAGAGTGTCCAGAAAGGAACAAAGCTGCAGAAGAGGGCGTGGAACACATTTATTTACATTGTCAACTGAAAACACTGACTGAAAGATGCAAATAATTATGTGTATCTCTACAATTAAACCAGAGACACAGATCAATGAAAATTACAGAAGCAACTCTGCGTGATGGACACAGGGCTACTGAAGAAAAATACGTGTGCTGAATGTCCTGGAGCTGTTCCTGTGGCCTTAGGATGAGGGCTTGAACATCAGATAAGATGAACAGATTTATCTGGTCCCCAATTATTGTGAATTCCTGATGTGATCCTGTTGCATAATTCCTCAATTCTCAGTCTACTTTTAACAACAAAGGAGGAGTGGCACCAGGGTTAAAATTTGTAAACACAAATGAGGCTGGGCATGAAGATTCAGGAAATTATAGCTAATATCATCTTAATTCTCATTCTTCTGAAATTTTCATTGTCACCTTTTCCTAAGGTATAATTTTTCTTGCCTAGAAAGAAACTGTAGTTAATGAAACTCCACTCCATACATTTGCAAATGATGTATAACTTATTAGATGTGCATTTTAAAACATATTTCTGCAATATTCTGTTCAGACTTTCAAACCAATTCTTACTTTTAAATGAGAAGTTTTGAGTTCTTACAGAAGGGATTTGGTGTCATTCCGCATGTGCTACAGCCCCAGCAATCTATAGCTCCCTTTCATCACTCACATTCCCTTTTATGTCAAAAAAAACACCTACAGGCCTGATACCTTCCTAAAAAAGGTCTTAGGATGCATTCATAGTCGTGGATCTATTTTATTGCAACTATGGACACAATGCATTATGAATTATGAGTAAGGAGTTGGTCGTGCCCCTCTTCCTCCCACTCTTTCTCTCTTTCCTCTGTTCTCTTCTCTTTATTTGACTGTTTATTTACTGTCTTTCCTTTGCCTTTTCTCAGTTTTATTAAGTACAATACAGAACAATCACATAAAAACCAACAAGTGAGGATAATGGCACATTCTTATCCCAAGTTCATTATTTAAGCCACATATAAAGTGATATTGGTAATGTGTAAGAATCTATTATGTGGTATTGATTTTGATGGCATGAAAGCTAACATTTTGGTTATTGGAATGCATGAATACTATATAATATTATCATGTTAGCCAATCTGATACAAGCAAAAAAATAAATTACTAATCATTGAAAGGAACAGTGACAAAGAGTCTGTAGCTTTCAGAGTATCAGGGGACCTTTATAAGCAACCTCATCATTTTTATGCATTTTTCTGGCCACTGATCTATTTGTTTATATTAAACACAATATGATGTCCTTTATTCCTAGAGCTCAGAGTGTGTTACAGTGTCTGCCCTCACATCTGTGTTCAACACAGGGCTAGAGAGTCTTTTCAGTACCTAAGGCAGAATCAAGGGAAAAACTGACCCCATTTCAAAAGGGAAGGGTTGTTCCTCTCCTTGAGTATAATTGTGTTCTTTGTAAAATCCTATTCTACCAGAGGAGATAGATATAGATATAGATATAGATATATAGATAAATATAGATATGTTATATATATAACATATATATACATATCTCAATATATATATATGAATGAGATATGTGTGTGTATCCTTACAATAAATAGTCAGAAATTAAAATTTTAAAGTAAATAGCATGTGCAATGCTATATGAAAAAGTTGGGTGATCATGTATATTATTAGGAATATAAAATGGTAAACCAGTTTGGAAAGAGTTGAACAATTACATTGAAACTATGTGTACTTGTGATACATGGTCCAACTCCAGTCATTCCCTTCCTACTCAAATACCCAAGAAAAAAGAAGGTCCATCTCCTGTTGAGTGGCATTGAAATTCTGTTTTATTTTATTTTTCTGCCTCTAAGTCATCATTTATTGACTTATAGAGCACCCATCCCATGATTAAGGTACTTTATAATACAGTTAACATCCTCTCTCTCTCTCTCTCTCTCTCTCTCTCTCTCTCTCTCTCTCTCACACACACACACACACACACACACACACACACACACACACCTTACATAGTTAAATACAGTCAAGAACTTACAGAACTAAAAACAAAAAACTGGAATGAAGCAATATTCTGTCAAACTTCAGAAATGTTGAGAAGTGGCAGTACAAAAAAGGGTAATTCTACCATCTAGAGACCAGACCAAGATAAAAGGCACCAAGACCCAAAGGGAGCAGGTTGGTAGAGAGTGAATGAGCATATAAATAAAATTTTGTAACTGAGGTCAAAGGCCATTAAAAGATAATATGACACCCAGGTATCACAGAATTGAAAAATCAAATGTTCAAGCTTTACCTTCTAATGACAAGGAAACCAATTCCATGTCCATTTTAAACACAAGGTGTCCTAGAGCCACCAATATATTCCACTACAAAAGTAGCCACAAATTTGCAAGCCTCTACAAGAACTTGAACAAAATTAGCTAACAGCCAACAGTTCTATAATATAAATGACTCTGCGTGTGGCTGATGGTTGAAATTGTTGGCAGGGTTTTGGGAGAGTGATGGGACTTTTGGAAAGTACTGGAATGTCTGACACCAGATGCATGATGGTCTCTTCAAATAGACAAAATGCTGTGTCTTAGCTCCGAGCACACTAGTGCATATGCAAATGTATATGCAAATCATCCCCCAAATAATCATCTGGAATGCAAGAAACTAGATCTCAGGAAAGCAGATTTCATTTAGTAAACTCCTTAAAGGAGGAAGAAGCTTGGGAGAGCATGCCCAGGGGCACTTGAGAACTCTGAAGAATGATGCCTGCATGCTTGAAAAATATGCTTCCCTATTATTTTGTACATGTTGAAACTCATATTTAATTATAAGTTGATCCTTCTTCCATAATATTTTTTAAATAAGTGTGACAAATGCCACAGCACAGGAATCTAACAGCACCATCTTTAAATGAAATAACACTTGTTTGCAATGATATTGGTTTGAGGATTTATAGCGTTCAATAAAGTAGTGTATTGATAATGCTCTACAGATTTGTCTCTCTAGCTGAAAATGAATTCAACCAATTAATATGTTAGTTAAAACAACCAGATTTTTAGGATCTAGTTACTGGGGGGTCATTCATGAGAGCCCTCCTAGTCTCCGTTTAAGACCATAAACATAGTAAAAGTCTATCCGTAGATAGCAGCAGCCAAATTACCTTCTACGCTCTTGTAATTCTCAGAGGCACACCTCAGCTGCTGATGTATCCATGAGTGTCAGTTTATGAGGCCCTGACGCAGGGGAAAACCAGCCTGACCCCACACCTGCCTTATTCATTCCTGTACCTGTAACCCAGGGCAGTTGTGTCCTGCAGCGTCTTTCCTTAAAGAAATTTCTGTAACTCTTTTGAAAGGGACTAGAAATCAAAAAAATAAAACATACAGCGTTTTCTTTTGTTTTTATCTTTTCTGAAGCTCAACCAAGTATAAAGGAGTTGTGTTTTGTGCCACAAGATAGAGCAGACACCTCTCCTCCTTAAAGTCTGAGTATTTATAAAGGTGAGCTGCCTGTAGCGAGGCTTTTTCAGTGAAGAGGAAATCTCCTCACAGCAAGGTATCTCTATTTTTAGGCCATTGTTCATCTGCCCCAGAGTGTAGCACATGAATGAGGGCATTTTGGATTGTAGTCTCTTAGTTTACAGAAGAGCAAGGCAGGTTCTGTAAAACCCACAATCCTGGCCTGGCCCATCTGAAAGGCTTGAGTCCTTGCCTCCCAGTGCAGTCCCCCTAATTTCAAATCTTCCCTATAGAGTTTGCATGATTACAATAGGTATCTTCCCAGGAAATGCTCTCCCACTCTGCAGAGCTGGTTGTAGGAGGGTGAGGCATGACTTAGCAAATTACCGGAAGCCAACGTGTTTGTTCGTCCAGCTCTGCCCTGGGCAGGTACAAACCAAACACTGTTAGGGTTGGTGGCTTCACTTGTCC
Source organism: Arvicanthis niloticus (assembly GCF_011762505.2). NCBI lineage: Eukaryota > Metazoa > Chordata > Mammalia > Rodentia > Muridae > Arvicanthis > Arvicanthis niloticus. The sequence goes on along the minus strand of NC_047658.1, from coordinate 44,482,036 downwards.
CTTCCTGTTTGGAGAAGGGCATTGCCTGTTGAAAAAGCCAAGTTCCTGAATCATGAGCTTGAAAAACTGTCAGAGGGCATGGCAGAGGACATGGGATTAAACTCTTAGACAGTTTTTAAAAGTCTTCAAGGAAAATTCGGGGATCTACAGTGTGCTGAAGGTGGACACCACCCGCAGTATCCTATGAATGCCTTGGAGCCCCCAGTCTACTGTGACATGAGGTCCCCTAACTTGTACCTTTCCTGTGACACTTATTCAGGGTAAGATTAGAGTTTCAAGTGTAGTCATACTTTTAAAATGTAACAGAGCAAATCAAGCAGTTCCTTATTCTACCAGACATGTCTTCTTCAAAGGTGGGGAGCGCTTGGACAACAAGGAATGCCAGAGACATGCTTACAGACCAGAAGAGACCAGGTGAACATGACAACTAAGCAGAGGGTGTCATCCTGCACAAGGTCGTTAGATATAAAGTGTTGCAGTGAGGGGAAAACATGGCATTCAAATAAAGACTGCCGTTTAATCAATATATTGAGTATTCTCAAGGGCTAAAATGAGAAGGGAAAAAAATGAACTGAACAAAGTCATTCATTGGTTTCTCCTTCCTTACTGCAGACATAATGTGATCAGCTGTCTCATGGCCCAGATAAACTATCGTTTTGTCACAGCCATGAGAAGCAGCAATGAAAACATCTGTCTCTGGAGTATATATGTATTAGTTGTTCCCCGAGTAGAAGAGATACTGGACTTCAAACATGTGGACAAGTAGAAGAAAGAAATCTTATGATCCTGAGAAGAAGTGTCAAAAATAAGACACTAGACTCTAGACTGAAAATTTTTCTGGAACTGTAGAGAAAAGAGAATTTTCCAGTACAAAGTCAACAACGTTTTTTTTTTTTTTTTTTTTTTTTTTTTTTTTTTTTTTTTTTTTTTTTTTTCTATGAGAGGCAGCTGTGGCCTCATCCATTAGGGCCCAGAAGCCAGCAGCCCTGATCACACCTCACTTAGGAGGAAATGAAGTAACTTTGTGGCTATGTAGCCAGAAGACATCGTTGCCATTTACAGGATGCTGAGAGGCTAAAGGCGGAGATGGTTTGTCATTAGCTCATTAGTGGCACATCCTTCATGAGTTCTTACCTGACACCCCCCCCCAATTATTCATGGAGTTCATGCTGTCAGTGTGTCCATGCGAAGTACTGAAGACTGCAGCTTTTTCATGTCAGACCAACTGTGTGTGGTATGTGCTGCTTGTTGCAGATCTTGGAAATGACTTCATTAGCTATTTGATAGAAGCAACTCTTACAACTAGTGAGGGAACTGACTGATACAAAAATCCTAACAGCTCAAGAATTGTGAGAAAACGCAAAAGACAACATAGATCTAGTATATCTGTTTTAACAAATTTAACAAAGAGAATATTCTAAAGCTTCCTCTCATTAATTACCATGGTGTGCCAATAGGCATCAAGTCCCATTTGCTCATACCACTGGAAACAGAAAACCTTTCTGACTCATCTAGGGGCTTTCATGCGACCTGAAACCCTGGAGCCTCTTACACTAGCCCCAGATGGATGACAGCCAGATAGCTTTCTGGTTCAAGTCACCTGTCTCAGCACTAAGACAATGAATTTTAAGAACAAAGCACAAAATGAAGGGACTGGAGGACAGTGTATCTGAGATTGGTACTCTGAATAGAAATCCCGAAACGTTTTTTACAATGCTACCTAGGTTTCAGTAGTCTTAAAAATTGCAGACATTTTAACACTTTGGCTGTTTAGGCAAACAGTCTTAACTAAGAAGTAAAAAAGGAAGCACCATACTCAGCAAAGTCACTGTGAGTCTCTAATCTCAGCTCATTCCAGGAATGTGCAATCATTTCACAAAAATCACAGGGGTGGGGTGGGGTGGCATGCCATGATATTTCTGCAATTAATCATCAATATGGGAACAAAGCAATGGATTGCATTTATTTTTGTTCATTTGGTGAAATTACTGTTCTAGTGTATAGATGTGTGTGTGTGTATTAGTGTGTATGTGTGTCTCTGTGTGTGTATGTCTGTCAGTCTTTCTTTCTGTGTGTGGGGGTTTAGTCACCTTTTTATTGCTGTGAAGGGATACTATGTATGCTGGCTGGTTTTATGTCAACTTGCACACAAGCTAGAGTTATCAGATTGGAAAGATCCTTGATTGAGAAAATGATCCATAAGATACAGATGTAAGGCATTTTAATTAGTGAATGGTGGCATAGCCCATTGTGCCACCTTGAGCTGATGGTCTAGCCTACTCTAAGAGAGTAGGCTGAATAAGCCACGTAAAATAAGTCAGTAAACAGCACTCCTTCATGGTCTCTGCATCAGCTTCTGCCTCCAGGTTCTTGCCCTATTTGAGTCCCTGTCCTGACTTCCTGTGATGATGAACAGTGATATGGAAGTATAAGCCAATAAAGCCTTTCCTCTCCAGCTTGCTTTTTGGTCAAGGCGTTTCTTGCAGCAATAGTGTTTTGTTGCACCCTAACTAAGATAACATGACCGATGCAACTTTAAAAAGAAAGCATTTAATTTGGGGCTCATGATCTCAGTAGGTAGTAGAATCCATGATCATGGTAGTAAGAAGCATGGCAGCAGACAGGCAGCCATGGCAGTATATCAGTAGCCGGGAGTCAGAGAAAGAGGAAAAGAGATGAAGAACGGGAGGAGGAACCAGCAATGATGTGGGCTGTTGAAAGTGCAAAGCCCATCACCAGTGATCCTAAACCTTCCCAGACAGTTTTACCAACTGCAGACTAAGAATTCCAGCACATTAGCCTATGCGGCTATTCTCACTCAAACCACTACATTGTGTAAGAGTCTTTATTTACAGGTCAAAAATACAGAGTAGGTTTATGGAGCTGGGAGACAGACAAGAGGGAACAAGCAGTTCCCATGTCCTTAAAACCCATCAAAAGGACATATTGTTCTTTGGGAAAGGCTAATCTAAAAACGTTCTTAACTTTACTCATAACACCTCCTAGTGGGAAAAGTCAGGAGTCTATCAATAGAATGGACAAATCATAGAATAGCATCCAGCAGAAAAAGAACACAATGAAAAAAGAACAAAGTCAGGCCTTATATAAAAAAGTATAAAGGTGTTATCCTATTTATTTGAAGTTCTAGAATAGACAAACTAAACTGTGATAAAAAAAATAAATCAGAAATGAGATTAACACACCATGTGAGTCACTGTCTCTGTCTCACTCGGCCTCTATGTCTCACTGTCTCTCTGTCTCACTGTCTCACTGTCTCTCTGTCTCTGTCTCTCTGTTTCTGACTCTGTGTGTGTGTGTGTTTGTGTGTGTGTTTGTGTATATGTAGACACCGACTTAAGAGAAACAGATTAAGTAATTTTGGAGGGCAAAGAAAATGTCATAATATACCTGTGTTTATCAGTTAAACTGTGAACTCTTTATTTTAGATTTGTAAGTATGTATTATATATAAACAGAAAATAAAACTGAACTCTAAATAATGGGATGATGGTATGCAACAATACCTTCTGTTTAAGATGTCTTAAAAATTAAATAGAGGTGTAGAGAGTAGAATTGGTACATAATAAAATGCATAATAGAAAAAGGTGGTGAATGATGGTTAGACCAGGTTAATGGTCTTATTGAGGCTATATGTTTAAGAATTTTCATAATAAAATGCTGTAAAAACTCCAATAAAATTAGGACTTGGGGGAAACAGCATGAACTTTATTCTTATCATCAATGCTATCGTTACCATATCCACTGATTTTATTAATAAGAATCTGTTTGGGATCAGATATGCTCAAATATGGATTCTTCTTTCCCAGTTTTGTCCAAGGGCAACATGCTCTCACGTCAGGTGTGCTGAACTCATTTATTTATCCATTAATGGTTGTTTTTGCTTTTATTATAATTATACTAGATTTCCTGTGTGTGTCAAAATAATCAAAACTTAGTATGAGAGTCTAGAGAGTCATCTTTGAAATCACCTTTGCTCAGATTATAAAGTATATCAAACAAGCAAGGGAAAAATGATCATGTAAAAACGTGAACAATAGCTCTCCCAAAATACACGGACGAATAGGAAATAGAGCTCGGGGGAAATGTACATTGTTATCGACGATTTTCTCATGCCACAGGTGGTGGTAGACATATGGAAGCCATGTTGTTTGACAAGAGATATGATGTCAGAGCTTGGAAAGACAAGAGTGTCATCAGTCAGTGACAGTTTGGCTCCAAGGCATGACTCTCCTGAGGACAGGAATAGAGACATATTTGCATCTTTCCCCTCACAAAGGAAAGATGCAGCAGGGAGCTTTGGACCATGAATCATAACTTTGATTGCTTGCCAGTCACCTGGGGAGGTAATGTTGCTTAGTGACTCCATTTCCAAGGCCATAATAATAAGAACTGCATGGAGATCTTGTCCAAGTGTCTTGAGAGAGAGAGAGAGAAAAAAAAAACCATCACATTCTCAGTATATTTCAAAGAGCAGCTGCATGTGACCTAGAAACTTTGCTGGCTGTCATCGGGAAGTGGAAATTTCCCTGTGTGATATTTAAAGGATTGGTGACAATCGGGGTGAAAAGCCTTGTAAGAGGTCTTAAGTATTATTACTATTGTAGAAAGATTCTTTTCAGTACCAAGGAAAAGGCTTATAAAATTTAAGTGCTAGACCCATAAGGCTTATTCTTAATGGAGGACTCCTACTTCTCAGCAAGTTTTTTCAATATGTGGTTGTTTCACTTCTGTCTGGAATTGGATCAACTCAGTGAGTTAATGGGGGTAATTTCCTACCCATCAGATCCCTGACTAAGTGTCGGTAACATGACAAGAATTTGGAGTCTGGACCTTCTCATTAGAACAGGCAATACAATATTCAGTGTCACTAATTTGAGAATAATAATAGTAATTACTGGATGAAAAATGCTAAAAATGCTTGATATGGTTAAATTTCTTCATCAAGCAGCCTGAGAAATGGTACTGTGACTTGCTGAAGACAGAAGTTATGAACTCAAATACCTCTTTCCTAGTGCAGTTCTTTTGACTATTTTTAAGTTGTGTTTGTTTGGTTGGTTATTTGTTTGCACCTAGAATCAATGTCATGATAGACATGGTTGAGGTCATGCCTATAGGCTTAAACTTCCATTCCTGGCCATAAATGAGATACAGATAACTGTGCTGGTTCACCTCCACATTTAAGAGCAGCAATATTTGTTTACATTAGACAACAGACAGTGCAGTGTGCCAATCTCAAGAAAGGAAAGAAGATTTCCGGGCTGCATGCTGCCTCATTGATGGGGTGACCAGAGCACTGCCGGCTCGAAGCTTAGGAGAGGCAAAATGCAATCTGTAACGGGGGTCCGTTAGTCCATTATTTCCCCAGTTGGGAACAACAGTGGAGTCTGGGAGGTTTGAAGTGGTTTCCAGTCTCCTGTGTACCCAAGTACCATTGACAGACTGCTGGGAGTTGGGAACTTGGGTCTCTGGTATGTACTTCCCTTCAGGGCATCCATGTGCCAGTGAGAAAGGGGAAGGTAGAACCTGGGATGGGGGTGAAACCCAGTTTGCTTGTGAGTGAGTGCTGAGATGATGGAGGGTCTGGCAGAGAGAAGGCCTTCTCCAGGAGATTTAAGCGATGCTTTTTACTAAGAAAGACTCTAGCCCCTCAACCTTGCTTGTTCAAACTGCTTTATTAGATGACGAATGTGTATACCTTAGGGTGAAACAGAGATTAAATACCTTTTGTGTGAAGAAATGCCCAGGATGGGAAACTCATTGGTGGAATACTGGGGTATCTAGATACCTCATTAGCTTGGAGAACTCCAGGCTCCTATGCTACTTGAGTGATTGGGTCCTCTCAGTGGGGTGTTGTGGTTCTGTGTTTCAGAGCAGAGGCTGGCAGGGTGTGTTCCCATTCCTATTGTTCTCAATTCTGAGATTAACTGGGTTTGAGCTCATTCAACCTTAACAGTTCTTTTGTCTGGTAGCATGGTCCACTTGCCCCACAGAAGATGTGTTCTGAGTTTTCTTTAGAGCGTGGAGAGAACATATTTTGCAGTTCAGTGGTGGGGACACCTAGCAGAGCCTGTTGGCTTTTCTAAGCTCAGAGAAAATTCCTCAGGATATGGTAACTTTAAGTTGTGAGGGAGAGTAGAGACTGGGAAATGTATCCAAACAAAAAGATACAGAGATTGGAAGAAGCATGAAAAGGCTGCTGTCAATGTATAAGTGAACACCAATTAGTTCCGGTATCTGGGAAATCTACCTTAGCAAACAGCTGTAACACTCTCTGAAGTTCAAACAGCAACCAGGCAGAGTTCAACACATTACCTACTGAAGAGTCTTAGTCAGGGTTTCTATTGCTGTGACAAATGCCATGCTTAAAAGAGACATGAGAAGAGTTAATTTAACCTTACAGCTTATAATCCTTTATGAAAGGAAGTCAAACCAGGAACTGAAGCAGAGGCCATGGAAGTGTACTGCTTACTGGCTTGCTCACCATGGACAGCTCAATCTGTTTTTTATACCCCAGAATCATCTACATATGTTTGGCACCATGGACAATGGGATGGGCCCTTCTATATCAATCAAGAAAGTGTCTCAAAGACTTGTGTACAGGCCAATCTGATGGTGTGTACAGGCCAATCTGATGGGGACGTTTCTTAATTGAGACCTTTCTCTTCTTTGATGACTCTAGCTTGCATCAAATTCACAAAAACCTAACCAAAACAATCATTAAGGAAATATGACCTAATGTATGGAGTAGGATCGTTAAGGGATATAACTCATAGACTAGCTGTATCACTCAACAGGGCTTCCAATACAAGCTTCAACATAAACAATTTTCAATTAATGTCCTGTATTCTGGAAAGAAGGGCCTCACCTTTAAAGGAACAAACTCTTTAAAAAATAAACATCCAGCTGGAGAAATGGCTCAGTGGTTAAGAGCACTGACTGCTCTTCTAGAGGTTCTGAGAGAGAGCAGTTCCCATCAACTACATAGTGGCTCACAACTGTCTGTAATGGGATCCGAAGCACTCTCTTACTACAGTATACATTAAATGAATGAATGAATGAATGAATGAATGAATAAACAAAGCTTTTTAAAAGTTCAGTCTTGGGCTGGAGAGATGGTTCAGTGGTTAAGAACACTGACTGTTCTTCCAGAGGTCCTAAGTTCAATTCCCAGCAACCACATAAATAAATAGTGAATCTTAAAAAAAAAAAAAAAAAAATTCAGTCTTAGACACTTAAAAAAAAAAAAACAAACTATGGCCCCTAGTCAAGATCCAATCTGTAGTGACACTAGGGAAAGGGATCATAAGAGGGAGAATAATTAATCATCTGAACTAAATCCAGAAATGACATGATATAATTAGTAGATAATGAATATAAGACTGCATGGTCCTTCACCAAAGTAGAGAAAATTATTAGAACAAAGAAAAATAATAGTGACAAAGAGACCCAGTCCAACTTCGTACAATGTCTGAGATTCAAATTACATAGTGTGACAGTAATAACAGGAACGATATTTCAGAACATATTTTCCTGATTTCACAAGAATTGAACTATTCAAAATGAAACAGGAATTCGAGGAGAAGAAAAGAAAAAGAGCAGTTCCCTGGTGATCAGACAATATGCATCCCCCTAGCATCTGTAGGAAGGGATGTAGAAGTATCAGGCGAAAAATTGCTTTCAACACTTCTCAGTCAACCTGGATTTGCTGCTGATGATAAACTCAGCTTCAAGATCTTTAACAAACCCTAAGCAGAGCTGTACTCCTTAGACATTCATTGTGTCTCTCTCCTTCTAATGGTATAGCCATCTCTAGGTTGGTGTCATGCTGGTACTCAAGGTCACCCCTACCCCTTGAGCATTAGATTAACCATTGATTTGAATGGAATGATTAGACTATGACAGACAGAACTGACTTCTAAGATTGTATAATAAAGCTATGACTCCCCCTCTCCTTCTTGTACATAAAACATGGGATTCCCTGTGGGGAGGTCCTGGTAGCTAGGAATCATGTTGTGCAACCAGGTGTATGAGTTTGGGGTCTTTAAACATATTCTTAGGCTCTAGGTGGACAGGAATGATACAGCAATTGGGACAGCTTGCCTGGAACTGCATGGGATGTTCTGAGTCAGAGACACTCATGAGAACATCCCAGAATCTTCTCCCATAGAAACTCTGAGATATTATGTGTTTGTTATTTTAAATTACTCGGTTTGGGAGTTGTTATGTTGCTATGGAGATAACAATTACATTATGTATATGTGTGTGTGGGTCCCTGCAGGTATCATGGCGGGCATAGGAACACTCTGCAAAGATGTGATAATGAACATTTGGTTCAGTTGAATCCAACTCTAAGAGTCTCATCCAAGGCATTTCATTGCCAGCACGTTTAAACACAGTACAATTTGGAATAAAAATTTCCCTGGTGTAATGCAATGCCTGGTGTACAAGAAGGCATAATTATATTGAAGGAAATTCAACTCAAAGTACATGTCAGGCCTTCCAAGAAGTTGGGTACCAGAGATAGGCTACCTAAGGAAGGGTCTGCTGTGATCTTGGCCACATAGATAGTATAGAGGTCATTTGGGGTATTAGCCACCTCAGGCCCTGTTTGAGGGAGCTTATTGCGAAACGATTCAGATAATGTAAAAGACATTTAGACTACTGGTCACCTCACATCCTTGTGTGGAAGTTTGATATGGCCTAGCCCAACAGATAATGCAGACCACCAAGCTATAAATCACCACCAATTCCCAGCTTTCTGCATGGAAAACAAAACAAAACAAAACACAGGGTTTATATTCTTTTCTGTGAGAGGACGATCCCGCATGCTTAATATTCCTAGTTTCCCTGGTGACCTGCGTGTACAAGAATCTTCGTGTTCCCAACATATATACATGAAGTTTTGAAACTTCATATTTTATGTAGGCTGTCTAGAAATGAATGGATAGTGTATAAATATATCTTAGAACATATGAAATTACAAGAGGCATCAACACAGCCCTTTCACAACAATGGAAGGGGCTGCTCTTGGTCGAAGCATATATAACTACCGTGGAGCCTCTTAAGTGGGAAGAAGTGATCCTTGTTAGCTGAGGAGTGGGAGAGTTATGGAGGGAGGAGAGAGTGTTTATTTTGGGTGTTGGAGGAGACAAAATCTCATAATTTATATTTAGCTTTCTTTTTCCTATCTCTGAATGTGACAGAATGTGTGAGGTGGTCGAGAGGCAGAATATCAAGGGCTTTGTGTGGGGAACCATAAAAAGAGGCAGCAATGTGAGAAACAGGAAGAGAGACCAAGCAAAGACACTATTCTTTAAACCACAGAGACAATTGCAACTTTTATCGTGGGGCTCATGTTAAGCACTGTGTGTTGAAACAAAGCGTCGATTCGTACAAATATTTCCTTGTAATGTTTACCCTGCTTTGCACTGATGAGCTCTTGCCTCTCCTCGAGTTGCAGTTGTAGAGATGAGCTGCTGAGTGTTCAGAGCCTTAGAGAACGACACAGTCAGATAAAGGTATTCTGGTAGCCCATACGTCAAACCACTAAGCACAGGATTACAGCAGTTCACAAAGCGGCAATCATGGCCAAAGCCTGAAGGAGGTGTGATCACGAAGGACAATCCACTGTCTTCAGACATCTTACAGACACCCACAGTATGACCTTTCATTTTATTGGGCCCAGTTTCTTCACTAGTGACATAAGCAGGCCATTCCTTTTGGCTTATTTGTCTATCTTGTTATCTTCCCTTTCTCCAAGGCTCTGCTTCCAACGACAGTCTACAGCTGCTTTACCTTGGCGATTGAAAATTCTTGTTTGCTTTTCCACACTGCTCATCCATCACTGGCTTCTTTGTGTTTAATTTTCCTCCCTTTGTCTTCTACTTGTACTTCGTGCAGTGCTGAGACTCTTGGCGTCTGTTCTCTCTCACCTTACACCATCATCATTTTGTAGAACTTCCTGCCCAGAGGACACAAGCCGGTGCTTAGCACACCTTACTAACAACAGGCACTTCACAGTTGCCTGGAATAAGAACAATCAGTAGACATCTTCTCCATCAGCATTTCAAATGGTCCTCAGACCTGAATTCAAATTCTCAGAGAATTACCCTGTTATCTACAAGGCAGCCTGCACAGGTGAAATAGTCTGGGCTTGAGTTATGAGGAGCTCTCCAAAGGAACAGTAGGTTGTCATTATTGGAGGAGAAAGATGGTTTGAAAATGATGAGTGAGGCATTGAAGGTGATACAGACCTCCCAGAGGCCTGGCCTAGATCTGCATGAGCATGCAGCCTGCATTCCCTTCTTACTGTGTGGTGTCCAGAGCATGTTTCTGCAGTGGATGCTTATGTGTGAAGCATATGCAGCTTGTTAGATAAGCCTGAAAATTTAAATGAGAGGCCCTGAAGTAGAAACACATCTTGAAAATTCAGTAAAAAGGGGTTATCCATCAGGAATAAGGAGACAGGTAACAACTGTGTGTGTGTGTGTGTGTGTGTGTGTGTGTGTGTGTGTGTGTGTGTGAACAGCAGGTCATATTTAGTAGAAATTGACTGAGGAACTCTCCTCTCTCCAAATCATCTCAAGTATATTTTGTTCTTGATTGACTAGGGATCTCTTCACTGTTCTTCATTTTTAAAGCAGTTGAACAAGACATTTAAATTAATCAAATATGCTTTTTAAAAGAATATACCCTTTATAGAATGTACACTCTTCCCTTTAGTTAGGTGTTTGCAGATAGAGAAGTAATTGAGTACTTATGTGATGTCAACTTCTTTTGTTTAGTTTCTATTTTTGAGATTACAATATAATTACTTTTTCCCCTTTCCTTTTTACCTTTCTTCCCCCTAAACCCTCCCATATACATCTCCTAGCTGTTTGTCAAATGAATGAACTCTTTTTCATTAATAGTGATATATATATATATATATATATATATATATATATATATTTACTTCTATATTCTATATTTCTGTATAATGTTACTTCCATGTATGTTTTCAGGGCTGACCATTTGGTATTGAATAAGGAAGTGCTGTGATCTTCCTTGGGGAAGACTATTTATCACACCATTGCATTGCTAAGTCACTTGGAATTCTTTATGTGGAGTTAAAGCCTTGTGGGCTTTTTCTCAGACATCTCATACATGTTGGCATGTCTATTGGTTGTGCCTTTTTCAGCTCATGTTTAGGCATTCATGTTGGTGAGTATTTTGGGGTGTAGCCTCAGATATTACTAGAAGAGACAATCTCTAAGACCATTCCCCCAATCTTCTGACTTTTAGAAGATTTCTCCCCTCTCTTCTGCCTTTGGTATGGGAGTGTTTTATAGATGTATCCATTGGGACTGGGCACCACAACTCTGAATTTTGATTGTTTGTCATTTTGTGCAGTGAACTATCTGTTACAAAGACAAGTATTTATAGATTGCTGTTAGGGATTATGCTGGTTTAGTAAAGCAATGGTTGTAGGTTCTCCTTCAATAACTATGACTTGACCAGCACTGAGTAGTTAGCTAGGTTTCCTGTTCCAGCCTTGGTCTCTCCTCTTGCTGTGCAGGTCTTAAGTCTAATTAGAGAGCTGTTGCTAACTACCAAGGTATATGTGCCACCACTGCAACCACACAGGTAGTGTTTTATGCTGGTTGTTTGTGTGAGTCTTAGATATCATAGCTTACTAAGACCTTCTATTACTATGAAAGCCGGTGCCCAGAGAGGAGTTCTTCATGTTAGTTCCACCTTTGGGGCCTCTACGGTTTGCAGTACATGTATATTTTCAGCAATAGAAACTCAACTTCCACCTCTTGTGGGCAACCAAAACCCATAGAAATAGGTTGTATGTTTGGGAGTCTATGTTTAGCCCTGAGTAACAACTCAAAAGAGGTCTTCTTCTTGTGTCTAGGACTGGGCATTTTGTTAGGTGATCTTTCAGCGTTAAAGGGAGCATTGTCATCCTTGATGAGAAAAGTTCATTAAGACTATATAATTTATACACAGATTATATGTATTATAGCTTTTCAAAGAAAAACTGTTCGAAGTGTAATTCCTTATGACTTTCAGACATACTTGTTATTTTTACCTTCCTTCCTCCTCCTTTTGAGTTTACCTCCCTTCCCTGAAAAGCCCCTTCTCTTTCCTACTTCCCTGATTGTCAACTTGATTGGATTGGGAAATGCAAAAGTGAATAAAGTCTGCTTCTGGGTGTGTCTGTGAGGAAATGTTGTGGAGACAGTAGGCATGTGGACTGTAACTGAGACAGGCTGTAGTGAATTCCCCTGAACATTGACTTACCCATCTTATAGGCAGAACTGCTATGTGAAATAAGAAGAAGAAAAGCACCAGCTGATACACACATTCTCTGCCTTTGATTCCAGGTTTTTGTAATGTGAGCAGATCTGTCAGGCCCTCTCTACCAGGCTGCACTGAGGTCTTCATAAGTTAGAATAAATCTTCCTGTCTCTAACTGCTAGTTCTTTTATTTTGTAGGGAGGGGAGCAGGTATTTAGAAATATCAAGAAAGCCCGATTAGCCCAATATAAATACTAGAAATTAATTTAGTTTAAGATGAAACTTCTTACAATTTCATTTCATATTTTGGGCCCCCATTTTCTCAAGATGTGTTATAACATTAGTCATTGTAAATCTGTACCTAAGCAATTACTAAGCAAGTAATTGTATGCCAGCCTCACTTAGAAATATTGTTATTATACACTTAATAAGGCTCCATCTATTTCCACACTACTTTGTAATCACTAATTAGTGAATCCGTACTTTCTTTGTAGGTCAACATTCCAGCCAGTAATTGGAGGTTAGATACATTAAAACTTATACAAATTACATGTCCCATGTAGGCATGAAGACAGACTGATAATATATGTCCAACATTTGTTAGTGTCTTTAGTTATAAGTTTGCTTATTATTTTGCCCTGTGTATCTATATTTAAAATTTCAAATTACTTGAGGATACATTATGGAGATATTCTTAGACAGTTCTGGCTTCATTCCATGATGGTTGTTCATCTGCCAGCTGTGTCTGTGAGCATCTAGGTTCTGTACCTCATATTCTTTTTCAGAGCACCTGAGGCTGCCAGGAGTTCCTCCTGTGAACTCTTTCAACAGTATCTTCCACATATTCTCTTGAACTTGACTCTGAGCATGTACTTTCTAGCCTTTTCAGGCTTTTGCACCAAAATTGTATCCCTTCGAGACACTCTATCTGATCATTTGATAATACATTTTACCTTTCGGCCAAGCTCTGGGGCTCAGAGAACAAAAGCCATTGTGGATTTTTTTTCTTTTTCTTTTGTTCATATTCATAGCATTGATAATAAAGCTTGAAGCACTGTTGACTAGGGGCACAGACTAGTCACCTGGCTTCTGGCCCAAAGCCAAGGTTTAGGAATATTCGAACTTGAATGTTTTTAGTTGGGCATGCGCTGTTTTGACTATTTTGTCCTTTCCTGTGCCGTGTCAGCCAATCTTTTATTTTACTAGCTGTGCTTAGTGAATGCCACAGATTGTTTTAGTTAGGAGACTATGCCAGTGACCACCTTGCTTATTGATGGAGGGTTGGTTATCATGGAGGGTTGCTTATCATCCTTCAGTCTAGAGACTTCTGCTTGCTCCTTCTCAGACTTCAGAAAGTCAATACAGTGAGTAGTAGCTCCTTTGGACAATGAGCAAAGACATATTCCTGAGAGATTGCTAGGAGTGAGACATTCTGAGTCAGGGAGTGTTGGGAGCTGACTTGTAGCAGAAAGCGGCTATCAGCTTTGCAGCCATCTCAAGCCATATACCCTGACAAGAGACTTGTTTTCCAAGAGCCTACAACAGCTGAAGCACACTCTGATATCCCACATATCTTGTTTTGCTGTTTAGTGCCCACAGCTACAAGGTGCACAGTGCACGTGCTATCCACGTTATACACACCTATAAGGCTTACGTCATATCCACACCTGCAAGGCATGTGGCATCCATGCGCCTACAAGGCACGTGACAAAGTGTATGAATACCCCAGACTTTCCTTCAGAGAGAGACAATAAGAGAAAAGGGGAGACAATAAGAGAGACAATAAACGAGAGAGACTTGACTAGACACCCTGTCTTGTCTCCATTCTTTGAGTCTCTTGCTAGGCCCTGACCTGCGGACTGGAGCAACAGAGCAGTCCGAGACATTTTGGCCCTAAAGCATAGGGCAGAACGGTCTGCAACACAGTAGCTCCAAGCATGGGTCAGAGAGCGGGCCGCAACACCGCAACAAGGGAGGACAACAAAGTCAATTGTTTTACTCATAGAACCTATAGGATGCAAACAAGCTGGTCCCTGTGGGAGCAGATTAAGACTTTTGCTCCTGTGATAAGTGACAGCTTAAGGTTTGGGTCATCTTAAAACAGGCATAGCACTTGTCACAAGCCCCATAGCACAGTTGGCAACATACTAGCACAAGCCAGTAAAACTGAATAGGGACCAATGACAATACTGTATAGCCTGTAACCCTCTCTTGCTGTGGGGTTTTGAACAGTTAGCTAACTGGATGGGATTTGGTCACTAGATGTGAAACCAGTGGAGGTATCCTGGGCAAGCCTTGAAAACAGTAAGCTTGGTTCTGCTTTGCCCACCCCCCCTCCCCCAATAAGCTTATAAGTAGATCTCTCAAGCTAGAGCCATGCTTTCCGTGATTAAACCCCTTGTCAACAATCACCATACATTCATCTCACCCATCAAATTCTCATCCACACCATCCATAAAATCTGATTCTGAGCAACTTATTACCTGTGAACATTTCTAGTTAATCATCTTGTGCTAAATGCATGTCTAGGTAGTTGAGATAATTTGCTATATAGAATTATCATAAATTCTATTGATGGGTTCGGGAGAAAAGTTTTGTGCTTTGCTTTGTAAGTAATTCATTTTCTGTGAGGGTTCCTCCTTTACCCCAGAGGATGGAAGCTTCAGGGGAAAACACAGCTGTCGAGTGCTGGAGCTAGGTAGAAGTGACCTACTAAACATGAGTTCCACACCTGCCCCTGGGACAAGAGGACTAAATGACAATTATACAATAGAAAAATGCCCTT
Source organism: Arvicanthis niloticus (assembly GCF_011762505.2). Lineage (NCBI taxonomy): Eukaryota > Metazoa > Chordata > Mammalia > Rodentia > Muridae > Arvicanthis > Arvicanthis niloticus. The sequence continues at coordinate 44,466,946 of NC_047658.1, read as the reverse complement.
GAGTAAATAGAATAGCAAAAAACTGCACTAACCATAAAAGGTGGCCATTTTCTCTGTACAATGCAACAAAGTAAGTACACTCCCTGTTACACTATACATATCTGGCACTTGGGCAACAGGATACATTCTCTCCTGGTCTGCACCCTCACAGATATGTGTACCTTAGTTGCTTTTCTGCTTCTACCATCACTGTTCCTGGAATGATGAGAAACTGCAATGAAGGAAAGTGTGTATGATGTCAGAGGCCAAGGGCTGATCACTGCTGGCATGACTTCAGAGCCAAGACAACTTTCTATTGGGCAATAAAGGGATTTGAACTCCAAACATTAGCCTTGGCCTTCTCTCTGGTCTTGAGCTGGGTTGATAGCTTGGTAGCATGACCAGCCTGGGTAGGAAGATCACGGAGATCCACTATGGTTCCTTGGTGCAGGGAAGAGTCAAAACTCTAGATTTTCTGATTACATTGGTCATTGACTCTTTCTAAGAAGGATGAACTTATTCCTACATCCAGCATCGTACATTCCCGTATTCTGGGCAGCTATCAATCAGAACTTGCCCCATTTAAATAGTTCTGCATCTGTCAAATCTGCACATCACACTGCTAAGGTTCTTCCCCTGTAGTACTGCCTATAGAAGGTACATGACAGACAGTGGAACTGTAGTCTGGTTATGTATACAAAGTCATACACGGGCCCTACAGAACATGTATTTGCACTGAACATTTAAAAGATGCTGTTATGAGACTGTCCTGCAGCCAGGCATCCATTGCCTGAGGTAGGAAACGAGTGAATCTAGAAGGGGGAAATCTCCTTTTCCGCAATCTCACTGACCACAGGGGCTGTTTCTTGAGTGACCACGTACTCTTATTGCTGCTATAAATTATGAAGGCCAGAGAGAACAGGTTGCCTATTATAAACCCTGGAGGTTTTACTTTTTTTTTCTTTCTTAAGTAACAACGATTACATCATTGACCAGTGCCCATAAAGCAAGACTCAGTTCACAACCTGTTTAAATCAAGAAATTCAAAAGAAGAACAGCAAATTAAAGACTGATCAGCCACATACAGTTTTATCTGTAGCCATGAGCAGTGAAGTAGGAAAACTCAAGTACTCAAACAACAGAATCCTTCTCAGAGTGAAATCCTACTGAGAGGAGGCAGGCAATACCATTCGAGGTAAAGACAAAACCAACATCAGAGGGCCCATGTCCCCGGGGAGCTGGGCAGATGGGTGGACACACATTTTTGTGGTGGGAGAGGGGAGATATCACTTTAGACATCCCTGTCTGTAGCCCTTTCGCTTTCTATACTGTTTAATGATTGCAAAATGCTGAGAGCCATTTTCAAACTTGCGGTTGGGCTGCAGGAACCACAAAAGAGGAACTTAAAGGAGATAGAGACAAAAGTCTCTTGTGAGGCTTTGCTTACTGTTTTAATTCATTTGTATCTTTAGTCAGCTCTAAAGGAACAGTTGCTGCTTTTTAACAGGCTGCTGTCCTCTTGAGTCTCCCCATTAACTTTGCTCTCTAAAGGGCACGGGACCTCCAGAGTAGAGGAAATAAGCCCTGTTTTGCTCGCTGGAGTCTTCTGGGTACTCGATCCAGGCTTTCAGCAGATATTTAACAAGTCTGGGCCTACGTCTTCATTTTAAACCAGAAATGTTATGACCTGTCTCAAAGGTTTGTAGACATTAAATATGATCAAGTATCCCATTGCAAGCATCTAGACAAGGACAAAGTTGACTTCCTCAGTGCTAGCTATTGAGTTAAGTGGGCTTTTCAAGACCAGGCAGTGGCTTTCACTACTTCTTCCTACACCCCAATGCTTTCCTTCTCTCCCCCCCCCCCCCCAACTTCACACCTAGGAGACATAGTCATGACCTTGTCTACTGAATGGCTACTGTGGACCAGAGGCTGTGCACTGGCTATATTCAAACTGAGATTTATTAGAGGTAAGGTTGCCATCCTAATTGGTTTGGTGATCCGCCTAGGCACAATTAGTTGTTGGGCCAGGATTTGATTTCAGGGCTTTTTGAGTTCAGAGCTCAGAATTACACCAATCACACTCGTCTGGTGTCACAGATTTCCCATCCCGACAACAGACTATAGAATCCTAAATCTGTCTCACAGCCAAGTTATTCTTCCTGTAACTCCTGTATCTAATTTCAAAACTGCTGCTCCCAGGAAAGGCGAGTCCCTGATCTTCCCAGAGTCTTCTGTAGCTAGCTACCCATAGGCTCTCAGGGGGTGTGGTGTGGTGGGGGTAGGGATGGAGGGGCAGCAAAACGCACAAAGCCAGGAGGGAGCAAGGGGTGCAGGGGGGAACATAAAGGAAATAAACAAAAGATAAGTATTTACTGAGCACCCAAGAATCAAAATTTCAGGGGATAGTCTTTAGGTCTCAGAGTCCTCAGGACAGCTCCCAGGCCACAGAGCAACTCATCCTTGGAGAAGGGGACAAGGTCCAGCAGTTCTGGGTAATTGACTTCCATCCACCATCGCACCCACATGGCACAGGTTTCCTAGATAGCTCTTCCGGAGGGTTGTGGTAGTGAAAACGGAAGCTGTTCTCTGCCTGGTGATTCTTTAGGAACAGACTAGGAGCAGTGTGAGATCTTCTGAGCCTCAGTGAAGAAAAAGTGTTTAGTAACTACAAGTTTGCAAGACACACTCATCCTCTTTTCTTCCTTTTGACTTTTAGGACACACCTTCCTCCTCCATGAGCCAATCCAAACGAATGACTTCGGAGTAATTGCAGTCTGCATGCCCAGCTATCCCAGCGAAGAGCCCAAACTCCTTCCTGTCACACCTGGCAGAGCCACCGGCAGCTGCCTCCGCTCTAGCTGGGAGGCGGCTCCAAGGTGACGCGACCGCCTCCTCCCCTTTAAGGCGGGGCTCACAAAGAGGTGGCTGAGGAAGTCCCGCGGCTCTTGGGACACTCCTGTGTCCTTTGCATCAGGCTACTTGGCGTTCTCCGGAGCAGCGACCACAGCCACAAGGGACAGCAACGGTGGGTCCCACGCAAGTGAGGGGCGCGCGGCCGCCGCGCTGTGCTGGCCTGGGGACTCAGCCTCAGACAGGTGAGGGTGGTGGGCCACCTGGTCACGCGCATGGGCAGGGTATCAGGGTCCTGAACAGTCTGATACTGAGGCTGGACATCGTTCTGTTTTAAGTCCAAATGGGAAGTTACCGATTTTAGGGGCCCGGGATGGGATTTAATGACATTCCTAATCCGTGGTTGCCGGCTCGGGGTTAAAAGAAGTGTCTTTTGGCCCAGAGACTGGCACGAAGTGTTGGCGAACTTGAGAGGGCAGTCTGTCACAGCGTTTCTTAACATTTTAAAGGCCGCGCAGCCAGGCTTCCCGGAGTCCAGTGGAGTTATTATCCCATTGCTTCTCGAATCTGGACTTTGCAGAGGTCAGCCCTTTGATTGGATGGGCTCTGATGCAGTCAGTTCCTGAAGAGGAAGAGACTCGCGTTTCGGCCTTTGCGCTGGCATTTGCTCACTTACAGGACTGTGGAAAGCCTTAGAGTAGGCATAGGCTATGCGCTCTCAGCCACATTACCAAACAAAGCAAAAGTGATGATGACTGTAGTGAATTTGCAAAACGAATGTTTCTGCAGTTAGTTCCCTAACGTTGTCTACGCTGTCTGGTTGTTAAATAGAGCTCGGATTTCACAAGTTGAGGGTGTTTTTTTTTTTGTTTTTGTTTTTGTTTTTTCCTGTAAATGGACTACGTCCCTCTGCAGTTCTGCAGTATGAGGATCCCAGCTGCACCTGGATGCTGTATCCTGTGTGCCCTAGAAGCTTCAAGCCTACAGACACTTAAGGTGCTAAAGAGCTGCTCTGTGAACCCTGGGGCATTAGAACCCTAGTTTATCCAGGCATATGAAAATGCGATCACCATTTATTCTCTCTCTCTCTCTCTCTCTCTCTCTCTCTCTCTCTCTCTCTCTGTGGTGGGTGTCTCTGGATGATGATACAATTAGTATTCAGGCTTAGACTGGGTCATCGGCAATTCAATTAAACAAATATCATACACCTGCTAAAGGCAAGCCATCTAAAGAACAGGCTAAGCTAGTAGTGTTTGGTAGCCAGGTGTTGAGACAAAGGAAGGGAGGGTCTTAGAATGTCTACAACTTACAGGTGGTGTTTAGAAAAGCCCAGGGCCACGTTTCTGATGACTTCAGCATGGTCACCTCAGGTAAAAGGTACCATATAGGGAAAATGCAAGTTTTAGAGGAGGGTGGCAAAGAACAAGCCAGTAATTTGGACAAGGAGGTTGACCTAGAAATGAAGCGTGGATACATCTGTGTGCTGTTTTGATAGTTCGTGCTGTAGTAAGATGAGGCTATGTAGATTTGAAAGATTGGCTGGAAATGAGAATTCAATTATATTCACAAAATCTGCCTTGGATTAAAGTAGGCTAAAGTGAAAACCAGTGGTTTTGTTGTTTTTATTATGTGCCTTCTTTAGTCTATCTTAAAAAGACTAATATGTACAAGGGGGGGGGGCTGGTTACTTCCTATGTATTCTTTCTATGACATATATTAACATACTTCAACAACTTAGCTTAATTTCTTCCCTTAGCTGGGAAGTGAATAAAGGTACCATTGTCCCTTGGGAAAGACCTTGTGTTTGTATGTAAATCCATCTCTTATTAATAGATGACTACTATTAAAAGACTGCATCCATCTTTCCTTCAGCCTATCTCAGGAAACAGAGCACTTTGTGCAGCCTTGGCAAAGACTCCTTAGCATCCTCATGTCCTGGTTGTATAGTAGCCATGGTACCTCTGCTGACCACATCTCATAGTGCGTGCAACCTGGAGTGTCTAATTAAAGTTACTATGCTCTGTAAAATAAGGAAAGCCAGAACTCATAATCTTTTCTATTTCCTGCCAAGGAGAATTATCTACATTCTTAAAACTTTTTCTGCAATTACTGCTAACTAAACTCAAAAATCACAGGTGTCCACAGTTTAATTATTTTTGAGGGGTTGGCAGTTCACTGATGAGAAAAGGCTTCTGCCTGTGTCGAAAGAAAGATCAGATTACACATTCTGCCTGGATCACATGGGTTTGGTTTCTCTATTTTTAGTGAAATTAACAGGGCATTCTGAATTCCTCTGTCTGAACTTTTAACATCATCTGCAGGAGGTGTGTATAAACCCACACTTGATTTAATAACAGACCAATGGGGATAGAGCTTGACCAGATGACAGATAAGATGGAAAAGTTTCCAGAAAATCCCAAGGGCCAAAATGTGTCTGGACAGTAAGGCTACGGGGGCTGAGGATTCTGTGTATCTTGAAAGGCAAAGCATTTGGGCATCCTCTTGGAGAAAATCAATACAAAATTTGAGCATGAATGAATATTTATTTAAATAAGGATGAGCTAGACGAGAACTCAAGTGTCTCTCTCCCTCTCTCCATTGCAATCTTATTGGGTAATTTAGCGGAGATGTTTATAGAGCAATGTTTCCTGTTTGTAGTCTGGCTTCCTCTCTCATACTACTTAGCATATACCAGCTGCTTGGACCACAGAGGCCTATAAAGATCTTAGGCTGAAGCTCCTGTATATGAGTGAGGGGCAACTTGGTGTTTGGAGGGCAAGGACTCCTAGACCCTTGAACAGAGAAGAGGTATCTGTGTGGGGTGGCAGAGACTCCTGGATTGTTAGAAACTCTTAGCACCTATGCCTAGTGACCAACCCAGATATGACCTCTAAGGCCTTCCAGGGATCTAGTGTCTGTTTAGTTACCATTTACTAAGGATTTTCTGTATCTTAAAGTGAGCTAAGGGCCTCAGTGCTCAACTCTTCTTGTCTCCAGGACAGGGCTTTACTGATCACAGTGCAGATGGTGCCTTCAGAAGGAGCTATGGGCCTTTTCGTGACCTCAGATGACTGGACTGAGTTTGGAGTTGGTGGCATTACTGAGTCTAGGAAGGGTTTTGTAAGTGAGCAGAGGGCTACGGGAAGCCTGAATGCCTGTTGTTCCTTTCTGTTTTCGTTTGACTAATGGTGTACCTTAGTCAGTTCTCATGATATCCTTTCAGACCACCTGCATGAGCATCCCTGTGATAGCTCATTAGGTGTGCTTGTTCTCAGACCCTACTCCAGGACTTGGGAATCAACACCTCTGATGTGAGCATGGAGGTTTATATTGAAAGACTACCAGATGATCTCAGGCATTCTCAAGAGTATGAAGCACTATAGAATTTCAGACAATAGAGCAGGCAAAAGATCCCTTTAGGTTAAGAGTCAGAGGGAAGTTAGTAATAATGTAGATGTATTACTGTTTTAAAATGGGTTAAGTATCTTCATTCTGAAGATCTTACATCCAGAGGGTTCCAAAATCTGGAAGTTTTGAGTATTGACATGATGTTTCAAGGAGAAAATTACACACCACACAACTGTTTTTTTCCCAATATTTAAAACATTGTATAAGATTATATGCATACTAGGTACAAGTGAAACCCAATGAACTTATGGATGAAGTTGAGTTCAATCTATAAGTTGTACATATGCAAATATTATAGTATCTGAGAAATCAAATCACAAACTCTTCTGGCCCTAAACATTTAAAATACTTGTTATCAGATATGATTAACATCAGACCTTGTATTGCTTATGTATATCACATATTTACATCGTGCCATTCACACACATTTAAAATGCTACCACTTAATCACAAGTCCAAGCCCATGGTGGCGCAGGGCAGACCTTGTTTTAATGCAAAGGTCAAGAAACTTATGAAGAGAGCAAAGAAAGGCTTTTCCTCTGTTTACAAAAGTATGAAAAACAGTTCCAGTTGGAACTGCCATCAGGGGAAAGTAGTCTGGATCCAGAACCACCTTTCTCATCCTGCCTCAGAGAAATTCTCATGGACGGTACTGTTGTGTTTTGTTGGCATCACTGAGGGAATTTGAAAGGCACACACACATAGAAGAGAACAAAATAAAGAAACAAAATCAACCTCATTGGGATATACCTTTTAAACCAGTTCTGTCTTTTAATGAGTACCCTGGGTCTCCATGATTTTCTTTAGGGAGATTTTCTTTAGGGACAGATTCCCATATTGGAAAAGTCCATATATCTTATTCCTACTGTAGATGATTGAAGTTTGAATGCATATGTTACTTTCTTGTCACTGTTTAAAAGTAGGAAAGGATGCTAGAGGGACTGTGAGCAGGGAGTTGCATGTAGTATCAACAGACAGTTTAGGTGGAACAAAGTCAGCTTTACCTCTTAAGACCCACCAACCTAGGCAACAACCCACTTCTTCCATGCAGGTGCCACCTCCTAATAATATATTACACAATCTTCCAAAACAGTGCCACCAACTGGAGACCAGGCGCTCAAACATAAATGTATGGGACTATTTCACACTCAAGCCCCAACAGGAGTGAATGAACAGAATTGCATGATGTGACAAAGTCCCTTCCTGTAGTCATATTATAGACTGTATACACCTGTGGAATTAAAAAAAAATTTCCTGAAAATAAATATTTACATTTAACCTCAAGATGTCTCATACTAATAGGCTGTGTAAGTAAGAACATATAGCTACAGATATAAGTATATTGAGAATGTACAGACATATGTTTTGCCCTTGAGTTTGAACTTCAGGTCACTGTCTTTACCTCTGGCTACGAACATTGAACTTAAGAAGAACAGTGACATCTAATTTGCATAGTCTTAGCTGCTTCATCCTCACATTGCTTTTTGTGTGTGGCCACTTATTGCTTGTCTAGGAGATCAGGTTGAAGATAATAACCTTTCTGAACCAAGAGACACGTATTGGATCTTTAACGCCTCTTGTTCTGACACTGTGAAATGACTTATTGTTATTCAGAGTCTCAGGCTCTTTGCTTAGCTTAAGACAGTGGGGAATATTGGCTGTGTGGATAGATTAGTGAGACAAGTAGATATACAGGGATTATCAGGTGAATGGGGGTGATGAGGATGAGGGAGGTTGTGGCCTCAGGAAGGGATTTGTACCAGTTTGAGAAGAAGAGAATTATGAAGCCCATGGACCTTGTATTTGAAATGACCATAAAACTCTGAGGTAGATGATTGGGACCATACAAAAGCCTGCTATCCATAAGGAAGTCATATAAGGTAGAGATTTGGGAGAATAGCTCTTTAGGTAATAGCTTAATCCTCGACTAATTATCACTTGATTTAATAATGCATTTGCTATGACAACCGAGTGAATAGATTGTATATAATCTACAACTAAATGGTAGGAAGTGGGTAAATTAGAAGGCCGTTGCAGAGCAGACTTGGCATTCCTCCCTCTGGCTAGGAAAGATGCTAACATAGTCCATTTCCTTTGAAGTTAGGGTGGAAGATATTTTCTCCTGCCTTTTCTCTAGAAACTGGGGATGAATTCTCTACTCCCACTGACCTTTAATGCATTCCAAGGCCTGAGATGTAGCTGGGGAGAAAACTCTCTTAAAGGAAAAGTAAAGCAGAGCTAGCCAAAGCCGTGGGGTGAACAAGGAGACTGTTGAAAGCTAAGTTTCAGAATCTGATTCGGTAAAAATTTCACATCATTTTCATATGTAAATCCTTAATTTTCTCATATATATATGAGAATTTTTGTATTCTATATGTATATATCATCTACTTCATAAAATCATATTTTTTATGTGACACAGATTGAACGGTAACAATTTACTGTGGCTGCTAACACATTTTAGCTCAACTTTTTAAATGCAGAATCTATAGATTGTCTTGGGTGTAAAGTTAAGTAGAAAGCTGTTTGAAATATGCTAAAAAAAAAAAAAAAAAAACCTTTCTGAAACGAGTATTTGTTCTCATCGGATCCTGTATACTAGAGTTTTAATTGTGACTAAAACAAGTAGCTCCATCCCTTTAGAGCCAGCATAGGAGAGGAGCCAGATATTTCCAGTTGAGTGAACTTAAGTGCTGTTCAAGATAAGGGGCAGGTGCCGTGGGAGCTAGTGGGGAAGAGCAACCTCTAGGCAGAGCTGCTGACCATAGCAGGAAACAACAGGACGGGTGGTTAGGCAGGGACCTACGGAGGAAGTTTGCAGGGCACACTGGATGGATGCTTTTGAGGAACTGCAAGCCCCAGTCACGCAGTTTCAGCATGGTTAACAAAGGGGAGCAAATGAAAAAGAATGTTCGCGAGGGATCTGTCAACTACCGATGAGGCCTGAAAGAAAACTACTATGTGAATATGTGTGGTGGAGGCCATGTTCTGAGAAATGCTGTAAAGAGATTTCCCAGCTCCAAGAGACAATGGAGAGGATCATAGACACCATAATCCTCTAAAGAGCAACAACAGAACCCCACAAAACCTTCCAAACCCAAACTAATACTGGCAGCGACTGAATAATGATTATGTAACATGTGTTTGGCTTAGTGCATGGTGAGCTCTTTTTCAGCATTAGAAAATATGCTGGCTGGCATTTTAGACTGCGAACTTCTTGATATATCACTCATGAACATTTACTTGCTTGAATCACAATGAGCCACATTATTCCTATAGTAGCTTTGCTCAGAGTAGAATATATGCCTCTATTGATATAAATACGTTAGCTCAGCTTCCTAGATGATGTTCTAGACATGATCTAGTGTCAGCTCTTGTACCACCTGTTTCTGTCCCATGAGTGAGTGCTAGCCCAGAGGTAATGTAATTCCCTGCCTCCCCCCTCCCCAGCAATCAGTTGCTGACGGAGTCTGTTGGATAGAATGTGTCTATACATCTCTGTCTACACATCTGTCATTCTGTAGTCAAACGTCTCTTGCCTAAGCATGCCCCATGATGATCTCGCTCTGTCTCCCTTTCCCTCCTTATCTTCTTTCTGGGATGTATTCATTCTGATTTCCTTCCACAAAGCTGAGTGTTCGGAATGCTGAGGGAATCCTTGGTAGAACTCACTTGCAGCATTTGGGTCTTGTCTGAACAGGTAGGATTGTCTGGCATTTCTTTCCTTCCCCCAAGTCTCAGGTGAGTTGGCAAAGACCTGGGAGAAAAAGAAGGTTCCCAGGAAGGTTTTTTTTTTTTTTTTTTTTTTTTTTTTGTTAATATTTAATAAGACATGGGAGGGTTAGGAAGGCACATTATGAATTGTCTTTAAACCTTGTGAACTTTAAATGCGTAAAACAACACAACAGTTTGAACAAGCAGGTGTGACTCAGGTCACTGCCAGCAGATTGGTAAGTTTGATCATATCATCATCCACTTCCTCTCCAATATCCAGCCTTATTTCAGTTTCTAGCTTTATCATAAATCCAGGACACCACCTCACTATCTGGTCACATGACTTCCACGATCCATTGCCAATACATACTTTTCATTGGCAGGTTTCACATTTGTGCACAGTGGGAGAAGTTACTTGTTTTTTTATGGATTCCCTTCTGCATAGAGTCAGCTTGTGTGTTTTGGACTCTGTGTAATTACTCTCCAAAGCCTCTGCCAGGTGTAGCACTCTCTCAGGTTCTCTACTCTGTAGGATCCCTACTCATTAAGCATCACTTTCATTTGACTGAAGAAGAGACACATACAACTTACAGGTACAAACAACCAAGTTGGTTGGTGTTCTGGAGGCCAATATTTTCTTGTTTAAAATTTTCTCGATCATTTCAGATCAGCCATACTTCAGTCCTTCTACTGTCTTGTTTCTTATTGGAATTCAGGACTCACAAAGACTAATGACAAGACTTCCATGTCACCAAGACTCATCCCAACAAATATTTTAGTATTTCCTCTGCTTGTTGGATTTTGAGGAGGATGGTCAGTCCATTCATTCTCAGGTTCAATAACAAGGGGAGGCTTTTCAAAGCATGAGAGATAGTGATGAAAATGGTACATTGGTGGAACCCTTGAGTGTGTGTGCCTTTGATTTTACACAAAGCACTCAAAACACTCAAAAATGCGTATGTGTCTGTGTGTGCATGCACACACCCACACACACAGACACACACAGACACACGCAGACACACACAGACACACACACACACACAGACACACACACACACTTTTAGATTATTTTCTTGCCAGATTGTGGGCACACAAAGGTAAATATTTTTCAATGAATCCTTTTCTTAATCTGACCTAACTGATGTTGTAGATTCATGATTATTCAAATGAGTTTGTGGAAAGAAAAAACTGCCTTCAAGTTTGTTTTTTTTTTTTTTTAAAGATTGTATTTATTTTATGTATATGAGTACACTGTTAGCTGTCTTCAGACACACCAGAAGAGGGCATCAGATCCCATTACAGACAGTTGTGAACCACCATGTGATTGCTGGGAATTGAATTCTGGACCTCTCTGGAAGAACAGTCAGTGCTCTTAACCACTGAGCTATCTCTCCAGCCCCTCCATGTTTTATTCTTGATTGTTCATATACGATCATGTCACTCTCTGATATTCTTTTATATGCTGCAAGCTTTTAAGTATTAACAGAGGTTGATATTTCAAAACTCTGAAAATATCTTTGCTATTGATTAGATTTAGGTGCTTATTTATATATCTAAAAGCATATGGGTGCATTTATCAAATGAGTCTTTTCAGTATCTACATTACACAGCTGTGGCTGATGTTCTAGTTTTTCTAGTCTTAGAGGGTGGGCACTATTCTTATTCCCAGAAAGGCTTTGGAGAAATAACTCCAGATCATTGCATTTTTGTGGCTTTGGAGACATAGTCTATAGCTTTTTAGGAAGCTATGGCTAATAGAATTTAATAGGAAGTGAGATATAATTAAAGCACCCACAACCCACACTTCAGCCTTAGTGTGCCTTTGAGAAGGGCACAGCATGTGATTTGTAGTGTCTCTGATAGGAAGTCAGGTCACTTTATGCTATGGTAGGAGGGTCTGGAGTGGTGACTCAGAAGGGAACGTGCTTGGTGTGCAAGCAGAGGAGGACAAGTGGATCCCTGGATTTCATGTAAACACCAGGTGTGATGGTCCCTGTTACACATCTCGTGCTAGGGAGGAAGAGACAGGCAGGTCCTGGCAGCTGACTAGTCAGCTAACCTAATCCGAATGATGAGCTTCAGGTTCAGTGAGAGACTCTGTCTTAAAAAAATAAATGCTAAAGGAAGAAAGGAAGACACCTAGCACTGACATTTGACCTTCACAGACACAGGCGTATGCGAATGCATGCACACACAGACACAAATACACACACACACACACACACACACACACACACACATACACATATACATACACATATTGATATTTTTGTTAACATTTTTTTATTTTAAGTTTTACCGATTAGAGATTATGGATGTGTGTTTATGGGAGTTTGGAAGTTTTCCTTTCACTGACCACCTGAATCTGGCCAGTCGGAAAGCCAATCATCCTGTCAATTATTCTGTCCTGCCTGTGGCTGTGGGTGAGCAGTGAGCTCGTGCCCATAAAGCATTTGCCAGTGTGTTGATTTCTTGATGCATGGCAAAGCATGTTTTAAACTGTTACACAGCATATCCCCCTTTATACACATGTGTTTATACTGTTGGCCGGAGTGTGCATGCATAAACTCCTTTTCCTTTTTCTGGACGTGAGCATTAGAAAACATGTAGTTGTCCCTTTATGGAGAAAGACTAGTCTGGGCTGAGTCACAGTTCACTGCGTGCTTCCATGCACAATAACCATTTCCTAAGGCATGCCTTTTAAATAAATGTGTTCAATGTTAAATGGGCAGGGAGATAATAGGCCATTTTTGCTGTCATTAATGTGTCATTTAAAAAAATACTTCCGGGGGCTGGAGAGAATGCTCGGTGGTTAAGAGCACGTACTGTTCTTTCAGGGCCTTGTATTTGTTTTCCAGCATGGCTTCAAGCACCCATTTCAAGTAGCTAGCTACAGCCTGTAATGCCACATCCAAGAGATCTTAGGTTTCTGGTCTCCTCAGGCCTCTGTATTCACATGCACATACCTGCAAACAAACACACATGCATGTATGTAATTTAAAAATTAAAAAAAAAAAAACCCTTGTGTTTGAATAAGAGTATAGTTTAAAAAAAATAACCTTCAAATTTGATTAACATTTTAAAGTCTTAAAATGTCTCACATTTACTATCAGGTTCTAAGAGATTCTCTAAAGTCAGCAAAACTTGTCCAGCTGTGTCTGTTTAAACAGAAAAATGTCTCCAGACTTTTCTCTCAGTTCAATGTGTCTTCTAAATGGTGCTCTCTGAGGTAGACATGGGATAAACCAGTTAAAAAAAACTTCTATCCCAGGAAGCCAGTTATAGAGGCTCATACTCATACTGTCTGTACTTCCCCCACCCCCTTGAATTTACCACCGGCATGGTGGTGAGAAGAGTCTTCGTTTTGGGCTGAGGGTAAATCAGATTTCAAATGTCAGTTATGGCAGGTGGTAGCTGTCGATATAAGTTTCGACATAAAGTTCATAAATTTATGAGTTTTGCTCATAAATTAGTGCTGAAAATACTTACGTGGTGGTGTTGTGAATATCAGTAATGGCAGGTGGGAGAGAGTGCCTCGTATATGATGATAACTGTCTGTGTTCCTCTAACACATGGAAGTGGGGGAGTCTGGCTTCTCAGCATTGAGCAGCATACAGAGACACAGTGTCGCTGAAGCTTTTCTTTCAAGATTAGAGATCTGTGAACCAGGGTTTTATCCTATGTCATTTTCTAATGCCATTAAATTATTGTTCAAAAACTATAGCAACAGCAACACCAAACTAAGATCCCTCTGAGGAGACAAAAATGACAAGTTAAACTCAGTTCATGGACTTAACTTGAGACCACTATTTTTAAAGATGACGTGCTGGCTGCTGGCCTCCTAAGAACCTACCCAAACCTTTTAGATAGTTATCTTTATATATTATATATATAAAGACATATCTTTATATATATAATATATATAATATATAATATATAATATATAATATATAATATATAATATATAATATATAATATATATAATGTATAATATTATTTATATATAAAATATATAATATATTATATATATTTATATATATTTATATATAATATATAATATATTATATATATTTATTTATATATTTATATATATATAATATTATATATATAAATATATATATCTAAAATATATATACATATATATATACATTATATATATATATATATATATATATATATATATATATGTATGTATGTAAATCTGAAGGCAGACCACTGATAGCAGACAAGAGCATCCTAAGTGCTGGATTTAGTGTCTTCTTGCTGAGCACGGAAAGCTGGATACATACACCCAAGCCAAACTGACAGTTTCCTGGAAGATTAAACTGAGTCAGTGGCCTTGTTGAACGCATAGGCTTATTTCCCTAATTATCAGGAAAGGACTGATTGGCCATCCTTTCATGTTTATATGGGACAAAAGTGAAAATAGAAACCACCCTTAGTCTTAAAAAGTCTGTCTCAGATGGATTTGATGACTTGTGGTCCCAGATACACAATAGTGGGAAGCTGAGGCAGGAGGATGAAACTTTCAAAACCTGTATGGATAGCTCTGTGAGACCATGTCTCAACATCAAGTTAAAAATGGATAGAGGATAGCTCAGTGGTACAGCACTTTCTTGGTATGCATAAGATCTCAGTTCAAATCCAGAGTGAGAGTACATGTCTCCCTAGAAAATTAGGATTCCTCTTTATTACAGAATAATCCACGGTACAGTCCTGGTGTGCAGAGAAAACTTTAAAGACAAGTAAACTGCCAAGACCAGGGAGGAGGGGAAATGTGTCCTGCTGAGCAGGATCAGAGAAAGGAAGTGCAACCCGCAATGGTTGCTGGGAGAGTCCTTTACTGTCCACCTGCTCCTTCCATGGCCTACCTGGGCTGTACTTTGCTAGACTGCATGTGTTAGGGAAAGACAACACAAAAGATAATGTGAAAGACAACATGTTGCCTCCCAGGATCCAAGACATTAGGTAATGGATACCTAGAAAGTAGGCAGCATCATGATTAAGAATGCAGAGCTGTGTGGCTGAGCCTGGATCTTGTCTGTGTGTCACTCAGCAAGCTGCTTATAGCTCTCGGTGCTTCAGTTAGCTAATCAGTGCAATAGAGGCTGCTAACAGAGTTATGACGATTATAGGACAATATCCCTACGGCATTTGTTCCTGATGCCAAAGGCATCCTTTGCTCACTGTGAGGGGGTATCTGCAGTCATTACAATTTCCCATCCTCATGGTGAGGAGGCTTATTTTAGCACTAATGAACCATCATGTGTCCTGTTGGCTTACATCAGTAGACCCTAATAATTGCTTCATATTTAAAACTCATTTACAGCATTATATCTCAGTGAGAAGATTTCTTGGGACGTTGCTAATCACTCCCGGCTTTTTCCATGTGGATGCTCTCAGGGGCATTGCAAAATGCACACTTGGGAGTTATCAGTTTAAGCTGTTATACGAGAGTGTCCTCTTCATTGAGCTGACAGGCTGCACTGATGGAATCAGAGTGGTGGGGGAAATCAATGTGACCTTTCTGAATGATGAATGCTTTTAATATGGAGAACAGCATTCTACAACTTATGGCTGAGAGATGCTGCTATAACAGGAAGCCATATTAATACTGTCCTGGAGGACCCACCACAGGGCTTGCTACTGAGTAGCTTCTTTGATTGTGCTGAAACAAAGGTGACATGATCTTGACAAATGTCCCTTGAATTAGTCTCTGACAAATTTAGATTTGTCAGTGAACCATGATTCATACAAGGATAGGTCATATTTAGTAATTTGTATTTTAAAAATTTTGGTGTGTATGTACATGTGCGTGTGCATGGGAGTGTAAGGCTGTGTGTGTGTGTGTGTGTGTGTGTGCACATGTATGTGCAAGTATGTTGTGTGGGTGTGTGTGTGCCTGTATATGCATGTATACATGATTCATTTGAATCTATTCTCAGGCATTTTCTGGGAGGAGAGTAGGTGTGTGCTTACAGGTTTTGGCATCACCGTGATCTAGAAACTTTCTGCTTTCGGCTAAGGGTCTCTGCAGTTGGTTATGGATACCTCACCCTATTAAGAAAGTCAAGAACTCCATGGCCCACCTGTTGACTGAAATTTTGTAATGGCAAAATGGGGGTGGAGTGTTCATTATTAAATGATTTGGAGAAATGCATTTGGGATGTGCAGTGGGTAAAACACACTCTACCCTTACATAACTACTTTGCTGCGGTTTCTCCCGGGCATCTAAAGGGGCTTTTAGAAAGATAATCATCATTATTGACCTAATGTCCTTAGATCTGTGCACAAATATACCCACATCCCTTATCATAGAGCAGTACTCTTTTCCTACAGTCTGTGATTTTAAAAGGTCTAATGGTTATGCCACCTGTTAGGTAGATGCCATGCACTGGTCTCTAGGCAGGCTTGAATTTATGGTAAATATTCAGTCATGATCCAAGTAGATTTAATTGTCTGGATCCACTCACCTCTCTGTCCTTCTACCCCTTAATCCATTTATCCATCTGTCTATTTGAAACATAAACTAGGCTACACCAAGTATTTATATGGCCCAGCAAAATACGCTCTTGAAATTCATATCTCATTAGGTGATTAAATAAACAGAGTATGTGATAATTTTGGATCATCAGGTCCATAGTAGATATTAGCAGGCATTGCAAGAGAAATTATTGGGCAGAGATACCATTTTATACTAGAAGGCAAGCCTTGGCATTAGGCCTATGGGAGGGCACTCTAGGGATAGGAAGTTGTTTTTTTTTGTTTGTTTGTTTTTGTTTTTGTTTTGTTTTGTTTTTTTTTTTTTTTGAGACCTCAGAGAGCCAGTGTTTGATTTGTGGCTGTGACATGTTAACACAACAACCTGAGACCAATGACACAGAATCCCCTGACCATGACTTCAAAAGGTTTATACTGATGTTGTCTTTATTTTGGTGCTACAGCTTTCTTCTTCATGTGGATAGAATAGGACTGGGTAGGACTGGGTAGGACTGGGTAGGACTGGGTAGGACTGGGGAAAATTGGAGATTCTGAACCTGTCAGGCAAGGTCTTTGCCATGGGTCAGTGGAGCCTTCTTCCCAGGTATAGCCAATGTCAACTGAACTTTGTACCTCCTGGGACCTCCTCTGTGTTTACTCTCAAATGACAGTGGTTGGGTAGGTAAACCGTGAGCTAAGGCTAGGCTTGTGCTCACGTACCTTCCTGCCTAACCCTTGTATGTTCCTGCCTGGTGCTCTCAGCTCTTTGTGAGAGCAGCACTGTCCGGTCAGCCACTGGCTGTCAAGGTTCTCCTCACTCACATCAAGATACCTGCTAGAAATGAGAACTCCCTCTACGTCCACTTTTGAACTTGTCAATTATAGAGTTCTTTTTAGTCATTTCAATTATTAATGAAGTTTGAGTCATAGCATGTGTTTTTGAAAAAGAAATCTAAGCAGGGGATGAAGCTCAGTAAAAGGGCAAGAGTGAATTAAGGACCCATCAAGACCTGTCAGAGAAGGGAACTCACCCATTGTTATAAATTCTATTTTCAGTGCTGTGAGTTCTCTGTATTTTTTTAAAATTGATTAACTCTGTGTACAGAAAAGCATAATATAATTTCTTTAAAATGGGAAGAAATATATAGATGTGTAGCTTTACAAGAAAGAAGAAATTTACTTCAGTATTGAAATTCAATTTCAGTCCTTTATGAGCTTTTGAATTGTACAGGTAGATGTTTATTTTAGTCTTTCTGTGTTTCTGGATGGAGACAAAAAATGTACACTTTCTTGCAGATAAGTCAGAATTATAACAAATCAATGATGAAACAGATTAGGGAGGTTATAGTCACTTTCTTGCCACATATCTGTGTGTTGTTGGTAACAATCTTTTTGTGGCATCTTATTCTTGAGAACATTAAAATCTCATATAATATACATGGACATCTCTGTCTTGGCTGTGGAAAAGAAGAACTCATTAAATATGTTTTAGTTACCAGTGTCTCTTACATTGATGTTTTTGTGAAAAAGCCAAGGTATTCTTGATTTTTTGTATAAAATCTGTTTCAATAATATTGAATACTAATAGTGTTAAAACAGATGGCAGGTCACTTGACAGGTTCATGTCCTTGAAGTCACACTTTCTACTGAGCCCTAGGACATTCTGGAACATAGCACCTCACATATCTGCTTCCAGTTCTGCTCGGCTGCCCATCAGACATCTAGGTATCATGATGGCAAAGAATGTACCTCCACACATACAAAAAAAAAAAAAAATCAGTGTCCTGTTGTTTTATTGTTTTAGATATGATTTTTCACACACACACATACACACCCTATACTAAAAAGAATAAAAAGTAAAAATGGAAAAAAAAATCAAATATTTTCTGTCCTGGGGAGGAGTCAGCCATTATCAGGGGTTCCATGTTCATTTGTGGTTGAGCCTTGATAGACACACCATCTCACAGAATTGAAAGTATTTAGTTGAGGCTTTGTGTGTACTTCATTTGTAAATGTCATTAGTGATGTTTCAAATGGCTCCCTAGCACCTGAGGACAATTTTTAATGGCTGATTTGTTAAGTGAACTAAGAAGTCTTTTGCATGTCTATTCAGGAACCTGTCTTCAAAACCATACCATGGACTCTTCATCTAAGACCAGGACTCCCAGGCTGGGCATTTATTTACTTTCCATAATCTCATTTGTCATCTTGAACAAAGCCAGAGAGACATCCTAGTCTTTACCCCAACCATGGAATCCCTTAAAGGTTCATGTGGAGAGCATGTATTGGGATTTGGAATAGAAGGTTAGGAACCGGGCACTTTCATATATATTTTTTAATTTAGTCTAAATATTAAAAAAAATTAATGTAAAACTGGTGTTCCCAAAGAGTCAACACTGAAACTACTTGGAAAACAAAATTTAGCTAAATAATTTTTCCTTAATACTACTGGGTCACAAGGATGTCCATTTTCGCTTGTATAAGCCCAGAGAGGGTCTTTTCCTCAGATACATGAGATACTGTGTTTCCTGGAAGGTAAAATTACTCAGAACATTAAAAGCAACGTGGCCTTAAATAATGCACTGAATTTTTTTTTGCTTTTTAATAAAATTCAGCATAGCTGAATTGAGTTAGCAAATCCACAGCAGAGCCCCAAAAGTTTATAATAAAGATAACCCATCAAAACTGTCTCCATTGTGCTGTGAAATATGAATTGAAGTGGATTGATAATGTAGAAAAACAGCAAAAATGTCTTTGTCCTCTAGTTTAAGCAGACATCGAAATGAGAAGTGTTGCATTGACTTGTACAATAATGTAAAGATGACTGTGAAACACATTAGAAAATAGTGGTCCTGGGGCCCACAAAGATACTCAGTAGGTGATGTACCTGCTGTGAATTTGGTTTCTTATCACCCAAAAACCAGGTGCTGTAGCATATGTCTGTAACTCCAGTGCTAGTGGCATAGAGACTCTCTCATACTGGCCTCTTTCTGGTCAGTCAGACAAGGCAGAATAGCAATGAGGTCCAGATACAGTGAAAGGTATAGGCTCAAAACCAACCAACCAACAACCATAGAGGGCAATAGAGGGGGTATCCTGACATTGACCTCTGACCTTTGAACACATGGAAAGGTAAACACATCCACATACAGGTAGACACACATACACACACACACACAGGTTGGGGGGGAGAAGTGATTGTCTTTGGTTGTATTTGGTTGAATGACAAGAAAAGTCAGAGCGGAGAGTGGTAGCCAGTGATAGCCAGCCTCATTGAGGTGACCCTTGTAAGCAATGAGAAGGAGAGAACCTGGCATCTCTTTCAGACATTTGGCTTCTTCTGCTTTCCAGCATGCTGCTTGCCTTCATCTTTGGAGACTCCAGTTTTTAAGTATTGAGGAGGCAATGCTGAAGAGGTGTATCTGATGAGAATGGGACAATGGCAGCTGACGGGATAGAAAGCTGTGAATAACTTAGTGGCACTTGGCAAGTGACCTGTTTTTCTTCATAGCACGTGGACATTCTTGAAGTTACTGCCCATTCACTTCTGTTTATGTTGCTGTTTTTCCCATTGTAGGGTCCTTCAGCACCTATCACCTGGTAACTTTGTTTTTTGGTTTTTTTTTTGTTTTGTTTTGTTTTTTTTTTTTTCACATTTCAGATTGTACCTATTTCCCCTCGAACACCGTCAACTCTGTTAACTCCAGTGTCTATTTCGGTCTGTAAATTCCTCTCTCAGAATCAACCCTGATTAATCCATTAGATGGCTGGGGTGACTTTTTCCAGCCAGAAATGGCTGTGTAGCCTAAAGGGTAGGTGCAGATGCTAAGGTGGGACAAACAAGGGAAACCCTGGTACTGGTACTTACTGGCTGATGACTTGTAGAATATTTCTAATTAAGCAAGTTTAATTCATGTTAACCATGGGAGGAATCTGTCAGAACAACTTAGTATTCAGGGACTCGCAAGATGGCTCAGTGGCTAAAGGAATTGGCAACACAAGCCTGTGCCTGGAGTTTGATTCCTGCAACCCCTTTGAAGGTAGAGGGAGAGAGCTGAGTGCAGAGTTGTCATCTGACCTCTAGTCCAGTTCTGATAGTGATTTGTAGACACATTCTTTGAATGAATGAAATTGTTTAAGCTGTACTTAAATAAAATTTAAATGAACAAATTTAAAATGTCTCATGAGAGAAACTGTTAATTTGTCATTGTTGGCAACTTAAAATGACTGACAAACATTTATCTAGAAACTGATGACTTTACTCGAGACAATTGTCAAAGTGCTATTTTGCTAATAATGTAAACCATGTCCCTACATTATTATTCTGAAGCTTGAAGTTATGTGGTGCCTTTCATTTGGCAGTTTTATAGAAGATAAATTATGTTTGGGAAAAGTCAATAAATTTGATGCAGGGCTTAGTGATTATGGCTAATTTATAATTTATAATGGCAGAATTGGTTTAAAAGTCTCTCACTGAGAGAAAGAACATTTATAAAGATGATACTAAATAGAAATATCAATTAGTAAATTAAAAACAATTAACATTTTTATTATTCTTAATTAATGTTCCTTGTAAGAACACAGTTTATTAAGGAGTGGAGATGATCTCAAACTTATTATTGGGAGGGATTTTCCAAATTTCAGAATTGGTCACTCAGGCATTTCATGGACATAGTGTAGAAAGACAATCACAATGTCTGATATTGTTTGTAGAATAAATGCAAACAGAGGTCTTTGTATTAGCCATAGGTACAGATGTCTGCGTACTTAATTGTTAATTTTAAATTGGGGTTTTACAGTGGTTTATTATCATTTGATATAATAAAAGTTTTAATAATTTTATTGGCACTCATTTCTAGGTAATAATAGATCTCATTTTGATAAAAATCCTTCCTCTTTAAGGAACAGCTCTTGGGGGGGGGCAGGTGGGAGGAGTCTGTCAGAACAACATAGTATTCTGGTGATCTTTTGTTTAGACTTAGTGTCCAACCTTTTGCCAGTATAGCATAATGTCTTCTTCAAATGTGTTGGGCTGAATTTATAACTATCCTGGAATGCAAGTGGCCATGAAGCCACAGTTTAGACAAACCTGATAGAGAGAAGGAGAATAAAGTGGAGTAGTGCAGTTGACATGAACAAAACTATTGCTCCAAAGTGTGTTCTGAGAGAGGGCTTATCTCATTTTCAACCTTGGAATGATCACATGAAAACATTTTCTATTGACCTTGAAGTTTGTCTCATTCAGTCAAACACCTCAGGGATCTTTTAAAGAGAGATGAACTTTGCCTTCTGAAATGTCCCACAAAGACTTTGCTTTCTTCTCATATTACCTAACCACTCTCTTGACATTTATGGATTGTAAAGATGGTACCTATTCCCATATCTTTTAAATGAATCACTCAAATTAATGCTGCGCTCAACTTTGTCTCATGTGTCTTCTCCTATATAACATGGCTCATGTCAGACAGACATGAATGTTATAGCAAATGAGTAGGGAGTTTTCCATGGCATTGTTTGGACTGAGTGTCCTATTATAGGGCCATCAATGAAAAGCATCAAGGCAGACCTCCATAGAGACCCGTGTCTCTGCTGCGTGAGCCTCAGAGGCGTGGAAAAACTAATTGAGAAGTGAAATGTCATACCAGCTTCTTAGTTCCCGAGCCACCAAAGTCGGCAGCGCTTGATAAAGAGTGTGGCTGGCCTATGGTTTCTTATTCCCAGCAGTTTGCGAAGGTGAACAACCAGAAAGCTAAGCTTAAGAAACAACAATTCCAATAACCGTTGAGACTTGCCCCTCAGCTGATCTCCCCATTCAGCTGGTGACGTGATTTGTCTGACCGTGCTGTCCATGGTGGACACTGTGAAGATTTGTACTAAGTATATCTGCTAAAGTATTATTACTGTTGTTTAATGCTATGAAATTGAGAGGTAGATGCATTAGGGGAAACTCCCAAGAGTTGGAAGAGGAAGTGGGTGCTGGGTATCATCATGCATGAAAGTCTCAGAGAAGGAAACTTTTAAAATTGGCATTAAAATAAAAATGTCTGGTCTTCTCATATAGCTCAGCCTCCCTTTTTAGCCACGTCAATCTAAACTCACTTATATGACTGCTGGCGACTCTGCCAGCTCCACCCCTTCACCTCTATGGTGTCTTCCAGTGACAGATGGATTAGATTTAGGTTTGCCAGATATGCTCATCTCCTTGTTATGAGAAGCAAGAAGCACGGATGTGGCCCCAGGGCTTAGTGTGGACTTTTCCTTCTGTCTCTAGCTCTCTTCCTTAAGTAGCCAGTCACTCACTGTCCTTGTTCCCTCCTTGCTGTGACTGGAATGTATCTTTCAGTTTTATATATTGGAAAGTTCATTTCCAAATGTGTGTGTTTATGATGCATGGAGATGGGCCCACTGGGGGTATTTGGGATGTGATAAAGTGGTGAGTTGGGGTGGCCACAATGTCATTACTACATGTATAGAAATGAGATTTGAGGATGCTTTCTCTGACAGAACAACATCGCTGCTATGTTATGATGCAGCATGAGAACCCCATATTAGGTGCTGGCACCATGCTTTTTGACTTTAGTCTCTTGACTAAAGGTTCTCAACCTTCCTAACACTGCAACTCTTTAATACCATTAGTTTCTCATGTCATGGTGACATCCCAAAATAACATTATTTTGTTGTTACTTCATAGCTATAATTTTTCTACTATTATGAAACATATTGTGAATATCTGGCACGTAGGGTAGCTGACATATTACCTTGAAAGGAGTTGTGACCCACAGGTTGAGAATCACTGCTCTGGATAATGTAAGCCTCTATTCTTCATAAACTAGTGCAGTATTATATTTGGTTCTAACAGCAGCAATAACAAAAAATGGCTAAAACACACATGCTCTTGAGTTTGTCTTCCAAAGATATAAATCTTCATGGGTTCAGAAGCTTGGGTAGGTAGGGCCTTCACAAGAATAATTTTCAGAGTATATGATAGAGCAAATAAAACCGAACCTTATCTCATGCATTTTGAAATTTTAGCCATTGTATGTATTCACTACAATAATGTGACAGAACCTGAGAGAAAAGGGTTTTTATTGTTGTTGTTGTTTTGTATTTGTGAAAACTACACTGTTTAAGAATATTTGTTTTCATTTCCTCATACTGACCTTTACTACCCTCAAAGGTTAGAACCATCCTCATCTTTGTATACAGTGTCATAGCTAAAGGAAGTTAACCAGATGTTTCTGTCCACACATGATGGAGAATATGTTTGATTCACGTGGGTCTGAATGATGGTGGTCTCCTCAGCAAAGTCATCCTTTTATTTATTTACTTGGTCCCTTCCACTCATCTATTACCCGAGGCCAGAGAAAGGCATCGGCATCTACTTTTGAAAAGAAAAGAATATACAAATGAGACCTAGGAAGCTAAAGGATGCAGCATAGAGTGCCATTTGCAAATATCAAAGTACATTTGAGACGAATGAGCTCACTTATTGAAATTAATGTCTCCAAGAGAAACACCCCTGTGTAGAGGTGCCAGCAGTCCTGATTGAACCCCTTATTTAAAAACACCTGCATGTTTTTAAAGTTGATTGTTTTCTCTGTTTAAGCTCATCCTGGCTAGTTGGCAAAGCGATCTCTGCCTGATTTTCTTTTCTGAAAGGAGAGACACTGTTCCTAAAATAGTCTTTGCCTGGAGGGGAAACCAAATTCTTTTCATGGCCTTGCTGCTGCTGTTGTTTTTAAGTTTGTTTTACAGCAGACTGAAGGATTTAACTATTCATCTCTTCTAAAGCACTCTATATTTTCTTGATCATGGAGCCTTAGAAGCAGACGTAGGAGTTTTCATATTAACTTATGACTATGTGAATGTTTTAAAGCATGATGATGAATTATTAAACATACACAGAAAGAAAATTAAGGGGGAGCACATAAAGTAGTTCTGAATGGAAGTTTCAGTATTTTCTTTTTCTACCATGGAACTGTACTCTAGACATCCTTGATCCATTCTGGGGTACCCCCTTATGTTTCCTAGGCCAGGACAAGTTTGCAGGTCTATTGAAAGGTGCCCAGACCCCACAAATGAATGCTGGGTGGAGAAGAGTTTTTTAGGATTCTGAAGAAAACTCATTGAAATTTGACTCCTCCCACTTCAGAGAGAACACAGGGTGTGGCCTGGTGCCTGGTGCCAGGTGGTGGTCAGAAAACGGAACCTTGCCTTCTGCATCTGTTTCTGCTGCTGGTTTGTGACTGCAGATGTTTCTCCTGGTTTATAAACCACTTACCCCCCAAACTGAAAAACTTCTGAAAATGGAAAGTGCTTTTGTTTCTTACTGGCTTTCAAGCTGCTGCCTGATCTCCATGGGTGCCTTTTCTGAGCTATCTATATATACACTCTGAGGGGTTTGAATGTTATATGGTTGAAATGCTTCCTTTGATAAACTTTGGACTCTGATTTCTGCAATCCTGGCTGAAGATTTTCATAGAAGGGAAGTTTGATCTGTGTATCTTTCTGTTGGAAATGTGACAACATTGTGTTGAAAATCTTATGCTCCACGGCATCTTATAAAAGATTCTGCTGTTTTGAGACAAAATCACTCCTAAAGGTTTGTGAGAAGTTAAAATCCTGAATGTTCACCAAAGACATGTGTGTTAAAGGTTTGGTCTTTACTCCATGGTAATTGGGAGGTGTTATAAGTTAGCTGGTGAGGCGGCATTGTGTGTGTGTGGGGGGGTGGGGGTTTGGGGGCGAGGGAAGTTGGGTCATAGTCCTTTTGAAGAGGCTATTCAGGCCCTGGTGCCTTCTTCCTAGGTCTCTGTCCTTGATTCTAATTTACAGCATGTGAATGGGATTTCTCTTTCTTGTATTCTCACAACAAACTATATTTCCTTCGATCCAGAGCAACAACTCAAATAAACCTTGTTTAAGTTATTCACCTCAGGTATTTTGTTATAGGAAAGCTAACTAATATAGTTTGGTTACGTCTCTATAGCTACAAAACAAGAATCACTTGCACCTTGATTATGATGGGCTATGTAGTAGATAGCTCTAGTCTAAGCTCCCTCGTGCCTTTTTCCCTGTAGTGAAACGATTGGTTCTACATTTTGTTAACTAGTAGTGAAGAATATGCTGACCTCTGGCTTCCCGATTCTCATTTCTTTTCTAGAACCCCATTCTTCAAGTGTGATTGCTTACCACAGGGTCATGTACTTTGTCTCAGGAGTGTGTTAATGACTCTGTTTCAGTGTTCTCCTTCTGGAGTGCCACCTCTTTTGCATCACCCTTTGCCTGAACCATTAGAATATTCTTGGGGATTCTAATTACTGAAATGTCTGCAGATCTCTAGAAATAATGAAATGCAAGTTCCTTGGTAAGAGAAATCTTACCAGGGCTTTTTTCCCCCCAATATGGTGGCTCAACTGCAGAGGACTCTACAATCACTGTCATTTGTCCCCCAGGCTTTGTTCAGCCCACCTACTATCACTTGGCCCACAGAATTCTTGCTATTTAGGTTTGAGTATTCTTGATCATAAGTGCATTCCTCACTGAGAATCTGCAAAGATATCCAGAATGAGGGGTTTGAACCAGCTTTTTCTCTATTTTGTATTTTATCTCCAGCCACAGTTACAGTGGCTAAGAATACAGGTATCAACCATACACAAACAAATGAGATTTTCAAATGCTGCCATTTAGTCTTTCCAATGCTGAACTAACACTAAGTCTTCTCAACTTTTGCATTGCTCACTAATAGAGAACTGAGTGAATCTGATTCCTTCTACTCTATGGGAGATATATATATATATGGTGTGTGTGTGTACTCCAGCCTACATTTTACTCCTCAAATGTCTTCCTGAATATCTCCAACCTCCAACATCTTGTCTTTTTGTATAATTCACTAAGTCTCAGTAGTGGTGCCCATATATATATGGCAGCCGCATATTTTAATGACAGCTCTGCCACTCCAAAATAGCTGTGGCAAGAATAAGCTATTTATTTATTTATTTATTTATTTATTTATTCTTTTAATCTGCAAACTGAAGTTTCCTCATTCACTCAAAATGCCTGTGGGATTTTGATGACTACTTTGTGTTGTGTATTATTACATAGCATCTCTTTACTATGTCAAAATATACACAATTAATAACTAATGAAAAAGAAAGGCTTATTTTGGTCCCAATTTCAGAGGTTTCAGTTGATGGTTAGTGTGGTTGTGTTGGGGCCTTTGATTGGGCAATATGTCGCAGAGGCCTGCACAGGTGGCAGGAGAGTCCTGTTTACCACATAGGGGAATAAAAAGAGGAAGGGGCTTGGGTCACAGTATCCCAGTCAGTGTCATTCATTTAACACAGAATTTTCTCCCACAAGTCTTCACCCTTTTCTACATGACACCTACAACACAGGAACCTTTCCTGGTATAGTCAAGATCCAGAATATAGTAAGATATAAGTGCTCACACTACACTCAAAACCCCAACACCACAAGCTAGTCTTACCACGATCTGAACTTAAAAATCCAGGATTATAAAACAGAAGCTTCTGTATTATAAAGAGACTCTGTTAACAGTCCCAAACTTGCTGGTTAGCTTATGCTAGTAAGAGAAACATACTGTCAAATAAATCCCCAGTTGACTGGTACTTATTTTATCTGTTGTAAATGGATTCATGAATTCATGTGGTACTTAACTAGAAAAGAAGATCTCACCTAAGCATATTTGAGGTCTGTGAAGTTCCATTATTTTAAGGTTGAAATAGGCAGCATGTCCCCAAAAGACTCCTGGGTTGAATCATGTCCCCAAGTGGTGGATCTGATGTGATTGGATCATGAAGGCTTGGACTACTTCAGAAGCTCAGTCCCTTTATGTCTGTATAATATGACAGCGTTATTTGCCAGTGGTAGAAAATAAGAAAATATAAAGGGTCTTTTTTATAAAAAGTAGGTCATTAGGAGGCTCTCTAGAAAAATATACCTTTTCCCTGGATTCCACTCTCTCTGCTTCATGGCCTCCATGATGTTAACAGTCTCCACAACCACATTTTCCACTGCCCACATGTTGTTCTACCTTGTCAAGGCCCAAAGTAAAAAGATCTAGCCAAATGTGGACTAAAAGCATCTAAAATGATGAGGTAAAATAAATCTTTTTCTACGCCTCTTCTCACTGGTATTTGTAAAAGCAGGAGTAAGTCTAAGTGATACACTTGTTTAGGAAGCTATATTTAACCCAGGACTTTGGAAAAGCATTTCACATTGTCAGTCTAATTAGATACACGTTTAAAGACTTTGGGAACTAAGTCAATGTTTTATTTCCTTCTGCCCTGTTGTCTTCACACATTTAATTCCAGCCATGTAGTCAATGTATCTTTTTATTTGGGATAATTCAATTGACTTTGGGAGATTAAATAAATTATGCTTAAAAAGCTTGTAGTTGAAGTCACACAAATACTTTAGCATTATTAAGCACCAATCAGTAAAACTTTATAATAGTCTTCTTGTGCAATTAACATGAAATATGCCCTTTTATGATGGTTGTTAATGTGCAGTGTTTGCCAATGGAACTTCATTTGAAAATAATTGTTTGAAGATTGCAGGTTTAATTTGTGCATGTGTGTACATGTGTTTTCCCAGACTGTCCTCTTACCAATCTATAATGTATGCCATTTCTTTTGGGGTAGACTGAGACATTACCAGACACACATTGGCCTGGCCTCATTTATCAACATCAACAGCTTGCTAGCCCACTCCTAATTTTAACTTCAAATGTGATAGCAAATCTGATAGTGAGTGAGTAGAAGCTGTTGTAATGATGTCTGAAACTACATATGCATTTGGAATACTACTCCCCAATGCATTTAAATATGTCTGTGTTCTATTTATTTTAGTTGCAAAATGATATGTAGACTCATGTATGTGATTCCTTATGGATGAAAATATGGATTCATATAATAGACTCATGACTTCATCAGATATATTCACAAACCACTTAATTTATTAAAGGGCCTATGTATGGGATTGGCTGAATCCTGACTATTAAAAGTATTAGTCAAAGTATTAATATACTAAGTTGTATTTGGTTTCTATGTTCAGTCATTGTAGTCTACAAAGTCAACAGAAGCAGTGAGTTAGTGAGCACTGATCAAATGAACTACTGCTTCTGGGAGAACTATAGAGTAAGGCTCTTAAGTTCTGTATTGCTTTTATTTGTATATGTATGAATGTTTTGCATATATATATATATATATATATATATATATATATATGTTAGTTTTCATTGTGTCTGTAGTGCCAACAGTGGTCAGTGAAGGCTATCAAATCTCTGGAACTGGAGTTTCTGAAGGTCATGATCCACCACGTGGGTGCCAGGGACTGCACCTATGTCATCTACAAGAACAGGAAATGCTTTGAGCCACCAACCAAGCTCCTCTATAGTAAATCACATTCTTGCAAATAGGTTCTTGCAAAACCCAAATGACAACTTGAAAAACTCAAGTTGCAACTTTTTGTTTCTTAGTACGTGAACTTAATTTCTTTATGGTAGTGTTAAAAAAAAATCTTGTTTTGTGTAAACACATGTACAATGTGTATCATATCTGTGTGGGATTTTTTTTAGCATTCATCAACATTGGGCTTGTGGCTAAAGCCCTATAATTCATGTATTAATGAGGGTTATCTAGCATACATAATTTTTTCTATAAGACATATTACAGCCGTGTCTCGCTTAAGAACACCAGATGATATGTCAGACTTGTTTTTGGAAGATCAGTTAGTGTAGGGAAATCATCATCTAAACCATCTAGAATATGGTACTCAGTAGGCTGTGGCAAGGATAAGCCCTTTACAGCATCAGAACTGACGGCGTTATAAATGGCAAGGTACTTTCTCCTCTCATTTCCCATCCTTACCTTTTCAAAGAGCAAGGTGATTAAACATCCCATGGTCATGTTTTCTAAGGACTTAATTGAGTAGGAAAAGCTCAGACAGGAGTGTAGTTTCCACTTAGGTGTTGCTTTCTATAGTATTATCTTCAGCATATGGTCTCTTTGTGGTGAGAATCATTTATGATAAAATGGGGCAACATCTTAAAAAAATCTGTAGCTGGACTGCCAGGTAAATGTGTACACACATGCACACACATCACCCAGGAAGATTGCCTGTATGTGGACCTTGTGATCATGTCTGGTAGGGTAAAACTCCTCATCTTCCTTTAAATCTGTTCCAGTGGCTTGTGACTCATTGACACCTGGGTTTGGCAAGAGGACCACATTCTTTTTCCTTTCCTGTCAAGTTAATTCTTCATTTGTACCACTCACTACGTGAATTACAGGAAATATGATTTTGACTTACAAAATCATTTGTTAAAATTTCTTGTCTGTCTTGTCCTCTGGGATGCAAATGTTCTACACTCAGTGTTTACTAGTTCCTTCCTGTTTTGTTTTCAGAACAGTGAGCAAGTTCTTGACACAACTTTAGGCTGGCTGAAAGTTACTAAACGGATGACTCAGTTTTCATATTAAAGTTTAGCAACAGTAAACACTCCTCAGTGTTTCAATGAAGTAGAATGTGTACAGATGTTCTGAGGTTCTGTTAAGGCATCTCTGAGAAGGAGGCTGGATACACTTCTGCACTTAGTCCAAGTGGAGAAAAAGGCAGTTGAGGGTCGTCAGTCTATCTAAATAATTCAAAAGCTGGGATGAGAGCATGGAGAGAAGTGAGAAGATAGTATGGAGAAGGGAAGATGGGTGATTATCAGTATCGAGAACAGACCTTGGCCTGCTGCTGGGCAGGGCAGGAACACAAGCAGTGGTGAAGGTCAGAGGCCAGTCTTTTTGGCAAAGAACTTAGAGAGTATGTTTTGGTGAGTGGCCAGTTTCCTAGCATGTGATCCAGAGGTCAGAGAAAATTTGTGTCTTCTTCTGCAGAAAGGTTAGTTAGAAAACAAAATGTGTGAATTCACTCCTCGTCCAGAACAAAAAATATGTGTGGACATACTGTGCAGAAGGAGATGCTTAAGGCCTCTGAGAGATGTGTGAGATATGGAAGTGTGGCTTTTTGACAGGATTGACAAGAATTGCATTGTTTGTTGGAATTTCTGCATTGCACTTTGTTTTGAAGAAATATTTTGTATTTATTTAAGGTCCTGTTGATGTTTTAAGGCTCAGGTTTATTTATAAAACTCTTCTGCAATATATATGTGTGTATATACATACATATATATATATATATATATATATATATATTACCATATATGTGTAATTCCCAAGCTTGAGAGAAGAACATATACTGTTATTATACTTTTGTGATCATGATGGAAAATGTTTTCATTTCCCCCCAAGGGTTTTTTTTGTCCCCCTTTACAGTTATTGCCTTTAATAAAAAAAGCAGTCAGCAATATTATTTCTACCTATCTATGTTTCTTTGTTAGACAGCATAAAAAGGCATTGCAGGATATATACCTCTTTTGCATGCCTTCTTTCACTTAGCATTAATCTTCCAAGTTGATCTGTGTTTTGTGTATCAGATGCACATTTTTTTTATTGGTAAGCATTAGTCCCTTCAACCAATCAATCATAGCTTTTAAAGAAATATATTTAGTGGGTAATGGAAATTCAGAGTGGTTTAATTTTAACTATTTATAAACAAGAACCTGTGTGGACATCTCTTTCCATCTCCCTTGGATAAGTAGTGGTGTTACCTGTTAGCTTTGTTCCTGTTCACAGTGAGTGAAAATTCTAGTTTGCTAGGCGGGCTCTCCAGCACTGTGTATTGTTAGTTATGTTTGTCTTTGCTCACTTGTTTTCAGCCATTCCAGAAATTAGTTTAGTTTAAAATGTGGCAGTATGTATTAGGGCACACACAGATACTAACACAACACACATAGTATTATGTATTACATCTATTACATATTAAAATGTGTGTACATACACACCTTTTTGATGTCATTTTATTTTTCTGAGAGTATCTTTTCCTCCCATTACTGGCTTCTGTTGTGTACAACAGGAAGTAAATATACTTTGTGTTTTACACCTCATTGAAATGGTCTGAAGCTCTGCTTGTGTTTGGTGAATGTAAAGCCCCATTTTGTTTCCCACTGAAGTCTTGTTGTTAGATTATCAACTTTATGTGCACAAGACTTGCACTTCTCTGATAAAAACCACCAGCAGATACTCACTGACTTTTGGTGACTGATTTTTAGGTGAAAGCTAGATGATGTCCGCCTTGAGAGAATTATATTTGATTAAAGGCAAGTTTCACTTTTTGTATTCTTCTATTCAATATTAGGTATATATTTTTTTTGCTATTTAGACAGAAACTTATCAAGCCCAAGCTATCATGTCTATAATCAACCTGCCTCAGTTTATCAAATATGAATATTACATGTAGAGATAGCAGAAAGAGAAGTTATGTTTTCTTGATTGGCAGTTTTGAATCAAGGATGAATTAATGGAAACATTAGCAATATTTAGGCTGTCAATATAACGATCTTTTATTGATCTGATAGTTTCACTGTATCTTCCTCATACACTATCCAGTATTTTCTCTAAAGTATCCATAAAAACATCCCTTGTTCATGGGAGTGGACCCTGATAGGCTGGGTTTCAAATCCTATCAGTTTTCAAGCTCCCTTCAAATTTAGTTCTAAGGGAAAAATATCACAGACAAGTAGCACCATAAACACTGATAAGTTGTCTGTCTGTGATCATTCCTATTTAATAATTGCCTTATTAAAAATGGCTATGACTCTAAATTCTGCTTTTCTCTTCAAATTCAATTATACATCCAACTGATGCCATGCATATACCAATATAGATATGTATTTCATGACAGCTTTGTCTGGGGTTTATTAGATTCATGCATGTATGGTTTGATTTTGCTACAGAGTTTTCTAGTATTTTGTGCTACATTTTCCACTCCAAACGTATTTTAATGTACTTAGAGTTCTCAATATTTTTTTTTGCTTCAATTACTTGTTCCAGGCCCATTTCTTTCATTGCCACATCAACAGTAGGTTCTTAGTACTACAAGGACTCTCTGGCTCAGCTCTCCTTCTAGAACTTACTATGTTCCTCTCTGAGCTAGACAATTGTGTCAATGCTTACTTGAAAATAATGTTATTCTATTCCAGTTTGAGGTAAGGAAACATCTAATATAGAAGTCTAAACAAATGGGGGAAAATAGCCCACCTTTATGGTAGCTTGTTCATTTACACATCTTCATAATGACTCCTGCCTCCATCCTTCTCTTCTGTTGGCAGAACAAAGTGACAGAGGCAGAGCAAAGGGACAGTTTGTTTGGGGAGAGTCCTGGTAGCTCTAGCTACCAGTGATCTCATTGGAGTTTTTTTTTAAAAATTATGGATACCATCTTTTATTGTCACTATGACAGGGACATTTTTGATGTCAAGGAGATGAGGACTGTTGATCATTTCAATGTATAGGACATGCCCACACAATAAAGGCTACACAAACCCCAGGGCCAACAATGCCCACTGTTGAGCAATGTTGAGCTAGATAAGCCCAGGGTCAATTTCTGGCATTGTGAATGTGATCAAATCAAAACTTCCTCAACTGTAAAGCTGGCATAAAAGAATCTAGTGTGTGCAATGGTTTAGAGGACTTGTTAACACACGCAGAACAATAAATACAGGGGAAGATTCAAAGCAGGGACTAGTGAAGAATTCTGGGTACAATTTTTAATGCTCTAGTGCCTCTGTAGCCCATGCTGTCTGATAGGCAAGGCCTTCAGTGTGGCTCCCAAGAACATGCCTCATCCTTTCTCCTACTCTTCTTCTTGGAGGGCTTTGTGCTGGTTCCCCTGTCAGATTCTGCTCTAACCACACTTACCTGATAGAAGTTTCTCTATCTCTCCAGTGCCCCTGTCCTTCTGCTGGGACCTTTGTGTGCATCGGGAAGGCTCCTGACTTTTACATCTATCTCTCCCTCATGTCTTTCTGTAGTGGGACTTCATACAAGGGATGCTTTCCCAGTGGATGAAAGAGAAGTGGCAACCTGGCAACTTGTTTATTCACAGATGCTGTATCTGCTCTGCTGTTGAGTTTGTCCCTTCCCATCCCCTGACAGATTAAATATGCATCTACTTATTGTCTGACTCTTCAAAGTAGGATACAAATTTTATGAAATCAAGAAGTCTTGTTTCCTGAAATATTTCTAAAGGGGAGAAGGGGTGATATTCTCTCATTACTTATATGCTAACAATGTTTATTAAATAAATAGAATATTTATTGACTGGGTGAATAAGTTATGATTTAATGGCAGTGCTTGGTTGTATATGGTTGTTTGAAGCATGAATCTATGGGAGAGAATGTATTTATAAAAAATAATCTTTCTTGTAGTTAAACAGTTTTTTATGTAGATGATAAAACTAATAATTTCCATTTTTCTTTCCATCTAAACAAATTAGCCATTCGCAGTCTGTCTTCACACCTCTGCCTAATCTCTGGAAATATTTTGTACATACCAGAATTGTGTCTTCTAGGTGATTCAAAAGTGTAGTTACATTAGCAATTAAGATTAACCATCCCATGAGGGAATTAGCCATCACAGGAGGGAAACCTTTGATACAATAGTATATGAGACTGAGGTTTTGAAGGTTGGCAGTTACTTTATAATGCAGTAACTAAGTCATTGTTTGTATGGATTACAGGAGGCCAATGAAGCAAATAGATGCAATGATGCAAAGAATTAAATTACTTCTCTTACACTTGGTTAATACCATACAATTGGTTGTTGAACAGTGTTTGCCTAAAGTAAAGATTGAGACGGTAGCTAGACAACTGATATTAACTTTGAACAAGGAAGTAAAAATCTTTATGTGTTTATGTTGGAATAGGGAGTCTATTGAGTCAATGAGAAATTGCTGGTTGACCCTGCATTAAACTTGTATGTGCCTTTAGTGTAAGAGCTTCTTCTATATATCTTGAGCATACTCATGTCTCCTCAAGCAACTCACATTTCTCTTCCTCTTCAGCTCAGGTTTTGAGTGCCATGTAATTATTGCCTTTCTTCTTATCCTGTCCACGGGATTCTCAGCTTACTCCACTCAGAGTTGATTTTCTGCATCACATCATCAAGATGACTCATACCATGACTACTGACTCTTTTCATTTTGTCAGATGAATACTTTTAAGATTATTGTCACTTGGTCTGTGTGTAACACTTGATGCTGCTCATCATTTCCTCTATGAAACACCCTTCCTTTAGGTCTCCGAGTTTAGATTCTATTTGTCATAGGGATACCACACCTTTTTTTTTCTTCTAAGTCTTTGTAGTTTCATTTCTGACTTTATTCTGCCACAACTGGCTATTATGTGCTAGTTCCTTAAAGCTCAGGTTACCTTTTAGTGTAGATTTTCATCCCTGGTCTACCTGCATGCCGATTTCTCCATCATTAATTTTTAGACACTATCCATCTCTGTGTTCTACAATCATGTGCCTTGATGCCAATTTGGCTTCTTTCATTGGATATACAAAACACACACACACACACACACACACACACACACACACACAAAACAAGACTAAAATAATGATATTTCTATAAAGTTCAGATTTTTGAGTGAGTGGCTTTAGTTCTTCAGAAATCACTGAAACTCAACCTCAACATCTTCCTCCTCATTCCCTTAACTGATTCACATCAATTCAACAAATTTATATTGCTGAGAGAAGAAAATGACTCATAAGAACACAAATATGAGCAACACACTCAACCAATAATTGCCAGGCATAGAAAATAACAACTGGATAATAATCTATATTTGAATTATTTCTATTAGAATATTATACTATAAAATAAATCTCAGCATATATTTGTATGTATTTGTATTTCATGCTAACATTTAACATTATAACAATTGCAATTTCCAAATCACTTGTTGAATTGTAGTATTACTTAATCCTGGATAACATTTATGTCAATAGTATATTCTAACTGGAGACTTTTTTTTATATTTATAATGCATTATGTGTTTATGGCATGCACATATGTATCTGTGCATGTTTTCTTTTTACTTATTTAAGTTTTGAGATTTATTATATGACTACAATATTTCTCTCCCTCTTTACCTCCTTGAAATTTTTTACCTGCTTTTCAAATTCATCTATTATTATTGTGTATATATGTGTGTGTTTACATATACATATATATATCATATATGTATATGTACAAGGGCAAGAGATATAGAATAAGTAGGCTCATTCATAAAGGTAATTACTGGGTCTTTTTTTACAATATCAATTTGTGAAATATAAATTCTTGCCATGGCAAATACTGGGTATGTTAATGTACACACAGTGGGAAAACAATTTGTCAATACCAGTATATGTATATGTATATGTAATATATGTGTATACACACACACACATATATATCATATATAAATATTTCTAAACAACCTGCTAAATTTATATAATGTTTAGGGACCTAATCATACACAAAGAATTCTAAGCAACCAAGAATGTGATCAGGTAAATCAGAAAACCATTAGTTTGTTTTTATTTGGAGATTGGACACCAAATATTTGGGGCTAATATTTACATGGAACAGCAAAGGAAAAGAAAACCAATTTGAAGAACTATGACAGAGGTTGTCTTACCCATCTTGATACTAAACTTTAAGCCAATAGCAAGAATTAATCTATGTATAATATACGTTTACATAATTAGTATAAATATTAGATTTGGAACCTTTAACCTAACATGGTCTATCAGAGGCCACTGAGAAGTAGACTAGGTATTTGTAGTAAAAGATGCTTTGAAATATGATCTCTATCTGAAACTATAAAGGAAGAATGCTGAGCAGAATGATAGGTGAGAAACAACATGGACATTTGAAGGAGTTGTATGGAGACTGTCTTGTGAGCTTTCATGTGGTGGATATGGTTTGAAAACCTTCCTCACACACACAAAAGACCAGGGCAAGAGATAGAGAATAAGCAGGATCATTCATAAAGGTAATTACTGGGTCTTTTTTTACAATATCAATTTGTGAAATATAAATTCTTGTCATGGCACATACTGGGTATGTTAATGTACACATGGGGTGGGGGAACAATTTGGCAACCGATTTTGGCTATGCTTGTTCCACACACCAGCACGTCTCTGAGATCTACTTCTCAATGGTCTTTGTTTCACATCTTTAATGTGCATTTACCTTCAGAGAGCTACTTAGTTAAAATCCTTTATCACTGCAGGAAGAATCTTTAAATTCTCATTTGTTGAAACGCAGACAAATCTTGCCACTGTAAAATACTATACAACTTTAAAGTGCCTTTAAAGGGCTATATCTTTGTGAATAATATTTCTGAGTGGAACCTGCAATGAAAAGTGTGCAGTAATATGCCATTTTCCTCATTCAATTTCATAAATTATCATGAATCAGTAATATATATATCCAGTAATTATATAATTATATTTAATTATAATTAAATGAATCAGTAACTATATCCAGGAATTATATCTAATCAAATGCATAAATTAAGTAAATACAATGTTAGTATAGTGGCCACTTCTATCATGATATTTGTAAAAAGTTATCAGAAAGATCTACATAGGAAATACAATTGCTTTTAGTTTTACTTCCTGAAGTAAGTCATCAATACTTGTGTGCTCTATAATATTTATTTATATTCACATAATGGTAAAAAAAAGGAACCAAAGAAAACAAAGTATAAAAATAAGAACAAGAGAGTTTCACATAAAAACACATGACCAGTCCCCATCTGGGAATCACTGAGTGTCCAGATTCTGAAAATATATGATGGCATAATCTGAAGTATATGACGACAGTACTGCACATAAATGAAAGGCTCCCTAATCTACTCAAGCACGCAAAGTCAGGAAAGCTTGAATGAACCCTCCATTAAGACATATGATGAAATGATGTAGCCTATCCATCCTTTATATACTTAATAATTCTGCATATAGTTAATACTTGCAAAATACTTTAATGCATGTGGATATATTGGATTCAAGCCAGTATATTCGATAAAAATAAATAGATGATAGATAGATAGGTGGATAGATACATACATACATATATACATACATACATACATACACATCTACATAGATATGTAGATAGATACATAGAAAGATAGATACATTCATACACATATACATAGGTACATAGATACATAGATGATAGAAAGAGAGTTATGGATAGACAGACAGACAGACAGGTAGGCACACTGAAGTGTGAAGAAAAATCGGTGATACTTGACATAGTTGTGAGTGACTTTCTAGCTTTGTAACTAGATTTAATCTCTCCATATACAACTAAAGTGCACTACAGGTGTTGAAGTGATTTGTACTTGTGATCTCTGGCTGAGTGAGTATAGCCTTTAAGCAGCTAATGAGAATCAGAATGTCCTGAAACCATAAAAACCAAGTACTCCTTGTACAGGCCACTCTTCATTGGATAAAGATAAAAATATCCCCAAATTTGTGTTTAAGTAGTACTTTTTACTCTGCCAAAATTCTGGATCCATATCTCTTGATTAAAAAATGATATAGTGGAAGACACTGCCTCTTATTCTACCATATGAGTTTATATTTATGTTGTGAAAATAACCTTACTACAGAGTAGCAGTTCTCAACTTTCCTAATGCTTTGACATTTTAATACTGTTCCTTATGTTGTAGTGACCCCCAGCCATAAAATTATTTTCATTGCTACTTCATAAGTTTAATTTTGCTAATGTTATGAATCATAATGTAAATACCTGATATGCAGGATATCTGCTATGCGACCCCTTTGAAAGGGTTGTTTGACCCACAGAGATGTCATGACCCACAGGTTGAGAACCACTGCCACAGAGGTGCTATGAGAAGCACTTTGAGTCTTGTTAAGCTCTGTTAAGCCCCTGAGGGAAACTGCTACTGTCTCTCTGAGCTTGGCTTTCTTTCTTTATGGTTCTGATTCAGCTACTGGTGTGGCTCAGGGTCAGTCAGACACTTTAAGAGCCAGTGTTGATGTCTTTTTCTTTTTCCATTTGAGGAGCTGTTAACTGCCAACTTTGGAGAATGTCTGAAACCGTAATATAGATGGGCGCACCATTAGTCTCCTTGGCTTGGGCTGTTTCCTATAAAGATCTTGTCCTGCCCTAAGTGGTTTTGAAAGGCACAATGCTTATTTTTACTCATTTAGTGAAAGCTGAGGTTTTGGGCAGGGTAGCAGAAGCATTTTGTTTTGTGAAGAGATGAAACCTTTGCTGTTGCTTTTATAAAACATGAGTATATTCTTGCAAAAGAGTTTTAGTATATCTTTCTCTTTAGTTGGTACACAGTAATTATTATATTTAATGTGTATTGTGTGATGCTTTCATGTACAATGTGAAATGACCAGATTTATACTTTCTTTATATTGAGGATATTTGATCCACTCTACTCTCTATTTGTAAACATTCAACCAACTGTTGGCAACCACACCACCATACTAAGAAGCTTGCATTTTAATTTGCAGTCTGTTGGGTGTTTCTGACAGGAGCCTTTTCAGTTAAGACCAGAGAAAAGTTAATATTTGGGTTTGCTTCAAATATTCTTTGAGAAAAGGAAAGTTGTGTCATATTTCATATTCAAATAGGTAGGTTTATCTCACTGGGCTTTTCTTTCTCACTGGGTAAGTCCTCCTTGGATTTCTTCTTTTAGCATTGCTTACTTCTGAAGTACACACTGCATATTATAAGAAGTTTCTAATTCTAAAAGAGACTGAACCCCAGTTTGCAGTATGCCTTTAAGAACACATAGGATTTTGTTTTTGTGGTTTTTTTTTTCATGACAAATATTTTTGTATTTGCACACTTTTGTTTCAGTGTATTTTGTTTTGTTATAAACTTTAATGGGCAGAATGGTTTTTAATTTTGTTTTTTTTGCAAAAGTTATTAAGAAGACTTCTATATCCAGATAAAATGAAATAAGCTAAAAAGGGAAGACAGTCAAAATTGAGATTCATCTGAGCTAGACAGGAGTTAGCTTTGACTTCTTCCCAGAAACATGCCAATTGTGTGATCATGCCAGACTGGTGGAAAAACACAGATAATTGAAAAGAAAAACACAAAAACAATGGCTTGGAAGTGCCATTTAGACTAAAGCTCCACCAGAGAAAAGAGATTTCTTATAACACATTGTTTGGTTTTGCATGCTGTTTGCTTTGCCACTACCATGGTCTTTTGCAATTATATATAAATTTTTGAGTAGTTTTGAGAGTACCCACACAGATATCCTGATGTATTTTTCTTGTTGTTATATTAAATCCAGAGTGCTTCAGTTTAGTATGTTTGACAGTGATGTGTTTAACAGAATCACTAAGCAATTCTCGAGAAGAATGAATGTAGAGGGGTTGCATAAGCTGATTTTAAGGGTGGATGCTGTCCTGATAATCAAGAGTATGGGAGTGGAAAGTGATGGGTGTGTGGGTAAGTGGAACAGAATAGACAGCCCAGGGCTCCTCCCCTCACAAATATGTCAAGTTTCATTGAGATAGCAGCTAAGTAATTAATTAGAAGAGGACAGTGTTCCAACCTTAGGTTTGGAATAAATTGTTATCCATATATTAAAAAAAAAAAAAAAACCTTTGACCTAAATCTAACCTTGTATGCAGATATTTTGTTAGAATGGGACATAGCTCTGAATGTAAAATGACAAAACCCCTAGAAGAAAACACTGGAGCTATCCTTAGTAAACTGAAGTTAGACAATAGATATTTAGTTATGAAACTAAGCATGTTGCATAGGACATGTTAAGGTCATTACACTTATAAAAACCTACCTTTGCTAATTCAGAAGTCTTGATCTGCAAAGGATGTTCATAACAGCATGAGATACAAGCTACAAAAATAGGGTGAATATTTGCAAGTTATATGCTCATCGAGGCTCTTATATTCAAAATATATATTGAACTCTCATAAGCCAAGAGTAAGAGAACTAAAAGCCTTATAATAAAACAAATCGACAAATGTCTTAAACTGACAGTTCCAACTACATATAAGGTAGCAAATTAATGCCCCAAACCATTCTTCAATATCACATACCATTAGGAAAATGAACATTTAAAGACATTCTAATAATTACAAAAACTAAATCAAAATATTAACAATATCAATGCTACAGAGGGCATGAAACAAGTGTATTCCTCAACTTGTTAGTGGGAAATAAAAAAAAAAGGAATTCATACCAGCATCCAGGAAACCTCCATATGAGGGAAAAATTCTTTTGCCTCATGACCCAGTGAAAGCATTGTTGACCATTTACTTCAGAGAATGGAAAATACCTCTGCACATACTTAGAACAGTTTTAGTTGAAAGAACTTAACACTAGAAAGTCCCCACCTGTGCCTCAAGGGAAATTAATCAGTGTGTGGTGTGCATACATGATAGTGGACTGCTCTCAGAAATCAAGAAGTAGTCCACTTCACTGATTCTGGGGGCAACAAATTGGGTCAGTCTCAGAGTACAGCTTGAAAGGAGTCAACTTGGAAAGTTACGTGCTGTGCGATTCCATTTAGGAGACAGTGCTGGCATGATGAAGAGTAGATCCATGGTTATCCAAGGAAATGAGTTTCTCCTGAAAGTATTCTAATGGTTGCTAATGTCCTCTTCCATCAACCTCCTCTACGCAGAGTAAATGGAGAGGATGTATTTGGAAGCACAGGTAGTTCAGTGCATGGATGACATAATGCTTTCCCACACGCAACTGGCTCTTCAGAGGTGTGTTTTTAAATCCTACCACCATCTTTTTTATATTTAATAGATACAAAGATTCCAAATCATTCCTTTGCATAAGCACTCGATTCTTCTCATAGTTTCTTCTCAAAACAAATAGACTTCCCCACCAGGGGCACGCAAATCTCCTTAAGGACTTAGATTCTAAATAGTGATTGCCAGGAAGTTCTGTTGCAAGGCAGATTCTTGGGAATCGGATTCATCTGATACATTGATTGGTTTTAATTATTTGAATACCATGAATATTGTTAGGTTTTATTATAACATTTTATTATAGCATTAAAACAAAATTTGTCTTAATGCCCTCCTCAATGAGTCAGTTTCAGGTGGTACAAGGGGCTTCTTTGAGAACCCTGTGTGCCTGGGAGTGTGAACACGTAAGGTCGTCCCTGCTGCCTTACCTCTGTCTTCCCCTTTTATTACCTGTATGAACTCTTTAGTGGTCCTGCAACCCTTTCAAATGCTATAGGGTTTGTATTTAGAGTCCATTCACTGAGTGTTTTGTCTTCTATTGCTCCCAGTACAGTCATGTTCGTGTGTACCAGTTATCTTTTCCTTGTGCTATTTTCTTTCTCCAGACTTCTCCTGGCTCTTATGTTACTCCCAGATCCAAGGTCATTTGTTTTTCCTTAGAATTTACTGGTATCCATCTCCATTTTCATGTTTTTTTGTTTTTTAAGTAGTCACATTCTATATATATTTTAATCAGATTCTTTGCTGTCTTCCAGCCCCTCCCATCTCCTTCACACTCCGTACACACCCAACTTCATGATCCTTCTTTCTCTCTAAACCAGTGGTTCTCAAGCTTCCTAATGATGTGTCCCTTTAATACAGTTCCTTACGTTGTGGTGACCCCCAGCCATAAGATTATTTTCACTGCTACTTCATAAATGTAATTTTGCTACTGTTGTGAACTGTAATGTATCTGTGTTTTTCAGTAGCCTGAGGCAACTTCCGTGAAAGAGTTGTTAGGGACCATGACCCACAAGTTGAGAAGCACTGCTGTAAACAAACAAATGAACAGACAAACCAATGAAAAGCAAAGAAAGCTCACATGAAAAATAACAAAACAAATCCAAAAAAAAATCTGGTGTTGGCATCTACTCCTAAACATGAGGCCTGCTGTGGACTGAGGCTGACATAGTTAGTGTCCCTTCATTTGAGGAAACTGTTTTACTGTCTCCTAGTATCCATACATTGCAAAACGCTTCTAAGTAGGAGTTGGACTTTGTCACCACTTCCCTTTCTTTGTGATGAGACTATATGTCTTTAATTGTGTGTGTCATATGTAGTTTGTCAAGTCTCTGTACATTTGTCTGTCCATCAGCCCATTGTGCCTGAATAAAGCAACACAGACTCAGAAAGACAAATATTGCATAATTTTTCTTGTATGTGGATATTAGCTCTTAAGCTTTAGGTATATGTTATATGTGTGTGTGTCTGTCTGTGTGTGTGCGTGTATGTGTGTGTGTGTGTGTGTATGTGTTTTACTTGTAACATATCAGAACTTCCTGTTATTTGAGACTGTGTCTTCACTTTTGTTGTTGATCAGAATAACATTTTTCAGTGTGAAGTACTGTAGCCTGTTGTAATCACTATGGATTTTGGGTAGATTAATCTCAGATGTTTCACTTGGGTTGTGTTGCTTTTATTTCTATGATGAGTCCCTGGAGGCTGTGACTTATACCCTAGATCCATTATAGTACCTGTCAAATTGTGAATGTCCTCCATTAAGTTCTCAGAAGCTTTAGGATGTGATCTCATTTTCTCTGACTGCATAGTCTCATCCTCACTGGAGAACTAAGTAAAGTGGGATATAATATGATGGCATGACCCTGGACCCACATCAAGGAAGCATGTAGCAAAGTAGAATTTGAACCCAAAGAGTCTGTCTTTAGATTCCAAGGACTTGTCTGTAGTGCTAGAGACACCAAGTGCATTCTGGGAGAATCTCTTGCCTATGGTGATAGGCAGTAGGCTTGGGCTACAGAGATCCATTTTCTAATCTTCAGTATGCTAATGGCCATGGGAACATTGACTTATAGAGATTCTTGACTGTTCTTTCCACTACGAAACTACTTTGTCTTGAAATGAGAGGGTAGGAGTCAAAAAGGCACCAAGCATTGCTTTTAGAAAGTGCTTCCCCACCCCCACCAAGCTCTCAGCTTTGTTCCTCAGCCAAATGTGGCAACATTCCTGCAGCCGAGGTCCCAGTGTTCCCGTCATACTCCAATCACATCAAAAGGATACTATGAAGCATTTGTCATGTGAAATAGGTTCATTTCTCTAAATTTGATTTTTATTGGCTCTCTGACTAATCCAACCTGTTATATGTTGAATCATCATGGAATTTTCAGTGGGACTATTTATGTGTCTGTGTAGCCATCCCCATCCACCCACATGTGAGATACCAGCATGCTTTTCCTCCTGGACCCCAGTTCCTGATTACAGCAAATACTTAGTGGTCCTTCATTTAGAAAAGTCTATGTATGGCTTATGGTGAAGAAATGTTGTAGTAACTGCCTTAGCAAATGTCTTAGCTCTGCTATCTCTAGAGAGGAATAAATAGTCATTGTCTACGA
This sequence comes from Arvicanthis niloticus, assembly GCF_011762505.2. NCBI lineage: Eukaryota > Metazoa > Chordata > Mammalia > Rodentia > Muridae > Arvicanthis > Arvicanthis niloticus. Next base: position 44,423,208 of record NC_047658.1, on the reverse strand, counting down.
AGCTTAGGCTCAACCTGATAATCCCATTTTTTACTTTTCTATTACTACTGATTTTAAAACTCTTAAATAGTATGTGTCTTAAAAATTGCCTCTCATGATCTTTGTGAAATTTATGACCTTAATGTTTTACTTCTCATTAAGGGATCAAGAGTGAATTTTCTGAATCAATTTCTTTTGAGCATCCCCTTACAGACCGAGAAGTCTCACGTCCTCCTCTCTTTATGCTTTGTTTTGCAGAAGTCACAGACTATTTTCCAGTAGAGGCACACTCTTGAAGAGTGGAATTCTTGATTCTTCATGCAGTTATGGATCTGGATAAACCATCTGTCTGGGGATCATTAAAACAGCGGACCAGACCTTTATTAATCAACCTGAGCAAGAAAAAGGCTAAAAAGAGCCCAAGCAAACCTTTGGATTTAAGGGTGCAACATCACCTGGACAGGCGCCTAAGCCTCTCAGTGCCTGACCTCCTGGAAGCAGAGGCTTTGGCCCCTGAAGGCCGGCCTTACTCAGGGCCCCAGTCATCTTACATCTCAGTACCAAACAGCCTGTCCACTGCAGGCATTGTCCCGAAGAGTAGCAGCAGCTCACTGAAGCAGTCTGAGGAAGAACTGGACTGGAGCCAGGAGGAAGCAAGCCATGTCCACGGGGTGGACACCGACTCTGAAGAGATCTATGCCTCTCCCGCAGAAGAGTGGCAGGCATTCAGCCAGAGTGGCCTGGATCTGCCCAAACCTCCCCTTGGAAGGGATGCTCCCGAAGAGCCAGAGGTAAGGCCTGGGCTCTTCCTAGCATTTTTTTTTTTTTTTTAAAGTGCATTCACTGTCCTTGGGAAATTTGGGTAAGAGTTACTTTGTGGTTATCCTGGATGGAGAGAATGTCATTTACAAGAATTTAAATTAATGTACTATTGATTGCACTGGTGTTCCCATTTGTTTTAGGGACGACCTCTATGTATTTAAAAGCTAGCACAAAGGAAACTTCCAGGATCGTTTAAGGCTTCAACAGCCCTAGTGGCTGAGGTATTTCTGATCCATTTCCTGGCAAAGACACAGAGCACACAACTTTAACCTTTGGTTCTTCCCCTCTCCTCCTCTTCCTCTTGCCTTCAGTAGGTTGCCTTTTTCCACACTGAGGTGAGGAGTAGCTATAAATGAAATCCTTCTGCCATCGCTAGCTTATTTAGACTTACAGACAATGTGAACAATGTGATTTTCTAGACCCTGTACAGCAGTAGACCAGTGGTTCTCAACCCCTTGTGGGGGGAGGGGCATCAAATGACCTTTTCATGGGAGTCACACATCAGATATCCTGCATATCAGATACTTCCGTTATAATTTGTAACAGTAGCAAAATTACAGTTATGAAGTAGCTAAAATAATTTTATGGTTGGGGGTCACCACAACATGAGGAGCTGTATGTATTAAAGGGCCTTATCTGTATTAAAGGATTACAGCATGAGAAGACTGGGAAACACTTGTAGACAAGCATGCAGACTACGTTTTATATGGAGTGGATGTTTCTCTTTGATAACCAGAGCCCGAAGGGTACACTTCCCTCCCGTGGTATAGGCCTGTGGTGTTTCAATCATGATGCATATTAGGTTTTGAGAACTTCCCTTAATTCTCTGAAAAATAGATGTTAGAAACCAGTGATCAAACTTTTATCACTTGAGTGTTTTTTTTCAGAGCTTTATTGTTTCAGGAAGGCTAACTGTCCAGTGTAATTATGTGAAAAATTTTGGTTTTGGAAGAAGAATTTAAATTTTTTGTTTGTTGAAATTTCTCTTAATTAATGATGCTGAAGTAGGCTCCCATGTTGAAAGAAGAGGCTAATTTTTTTATGTATTCAGGATTAATCAGAGAGTTGTATAAAAATTAAGTCTTCAGCTGAGGCTTTTGGGTAAAAATCTGTTGATCATGTAATGTATCTGAACTTCCCTGGGGAATGGCCTTGGGGAATGGCAGTGCTATGACCATGTTCTTTTGGCCATTGCTACTCACTAAATCAAGACCTCAGCTATCTTTATTTTGACCTTAACGGGAGACAGTCTTTGGAGAATGTTATATTTAATATTTGTGACTTTGAAATATGGTTCCATTTTACGAAATGCAAATGAAGTAGATTTACTAAGCAGTATGGGAAGGCAAACCTGTTGATCAGATCTTAGAACTTATCTTCATCATCATTGCATTTGTCTGAGTCTGGGTAGATTTCTTGGCTTTGATAGACTAACAATTTTAAGCTAGAAAGATGTTCAAGCTATGGATGCTTAACTATTTTAGCTTTTCTGTAGTCTTTGTTTAATAAATATAAATATTTGAGAGCTGTGTAGATCAAACATTGTGAAGGTTATTACTTACAATGAATACCACACCATGATCATAGGGGACTAGTGAGCATTCTGCACAGTTCCTGAATCGTCCCTGGTCCTTCTGCATGACATGGGTCTTTCCCACTGAAAGTTCAGAGGTTATCACATGGAAAGAAGGGTTTCTACCCCATTCCTTCCCCATAAATTGTCTGTTACACAAAGAAGAGTTTCTCCCTCATTCCTTCCCCATAAATTGTGCACGGCTACAAGGGGAGCGTCTAATTCGTCCTTTTCTGAGAGCCTTGTTCTTTGCCCACAACAGTACATGTTCAACTACATTTAATTAAAAAAATCATTGATAGCAATTGACCCAGGTTAATAGAGTTTTATTTGCGGGTTCTCAAAATTGATTTCCTACTAGCATTTATTAGTTAAATAAAAGTGGGCTTCATGGTGATTTTTTTTTTTTTTATAAATATATAGTGTGCTCTGGTGATACTGCTTTTATTTATAGTCATCTCCACTCTTCTTGATTCTATTCCTTTTGTCTATTCATCTATATTTTAGTTTACAAGTATATTTTTAGATGCCACATTTGAGAGAAAGTATGTGCGGTACCTGATTTTTTGAGACTGGCTTAATTTGCTTAATATGATACACTAGTCTTACCCATTTTCTGGGAAAAAGCATGTGTTTGTTCTCCTTTGTGGTGAAGAATATTCCATTGTGTATATACATCCATTTACCTGTGCCTGGCCACTGGGCTTGTTCCACGACTTAGATATTGCGAATAAAGAATGCAGGTGTCTATTGCATGCATTTCTTTGAATGGCTAGATTTTTGTTGTTATTTAATATTTCTTTACTTTTGTTTTAAGTCTTTTCCCCCCTCTATTTTCTTAGCTTGGTTTTATTGTTTTATTAATTACCTATTATAGTGGCTTTCGTTGTAACATTTCTGTAAATTTATATTATGTATTTTGATACTGTTTATCTGTATTTTGTCTCTTCCTGCTCTGGGATTCCCTTCCTAACCCCTTTCTATTCTCATCTACTTTTGTGGGGTGTTGGTTTGTTTGTTTTTGCTATTGCCATTGGTGTTTTGTGTCAACCCATTAGGGCAGCTTACTTATAATGCATAGGTGAGGGTTTGTTTTCAGGAGCATGGGTACTGTACAAGTGGCTTTACCTCTGGAAAAAAAAAATTTCCTAGAGCTACTAGAACTGTTAGTACTTTTATCATGAGATTTTTAGATTTATGACTTAATGAAACTAATGTGTTCTTTTCTGAGAAAGTATTCCTTTTATTTAATAATAATACTTATTATTTAATCTTTTTTTTACACCCCAGTCATTATCACACTCCCAGTTTACCACTCCAACTGTCCCTCATCTCATTCCTCCTCCCCCATATCCAAGAGGATGTCCCCATCCCACCCCTACCCCACAAGACCTCCCCACTCCCTGGGACCTCAAGTCTCTAAAGGGTTAGGTGCATCTTCTCTCACTGAGGCCAGACCAGGCAGTCCTCTGCTGTATATGAGCCTATCGGGGCCTCATATCTGCTGGTGTGTGCTGCCTGGTTGGTGGCTCATTGTCCGAGAGATCTCAGAAGTCCAGGTTAGTTGAGACTGCTGGCCTTCCTATGGGGTTACCCACCTACTCAGCTTCTTCCAGCTTTTCCCTGATTCAACCACAGGGGTCCTGGCTTCTGTCCATTGGTTGGGTGTAAGTATCTGCATCTGATCCTTTCAGCTGCTTACTGGGCCTCTTGGAGGGCCACCATGCTAGTCTCCTGTCTGTAGGCATACCATAACATCAGTAATAGTGTCAGGCCTTGGAGCGTCTTCTTTAGCTGGATCCCAATTTAGGCTGATCACTAGACCACCTTTTCCTCAATCTCCTCTCCATTTTTGTCCCTGAAGTTCTTTTAGACTGAGACAAATTTGGGTCAGAGTTTTTAACTGTGGCATGGCAACCCCATCCCTCCACTAGATGAACTCTACAAGTTCCCTCTCCCCAGTGTTGGGCATTTCATCTACATAAATACAGTATTTTAGAAGACGTTAGCTGGAAGTGTAGAGAGGTCTAGGAAGGTGGAGATGTTCTAGTCCAAATCTGCTAAAAACTTAAAAATAAATGAATTTAATATTTTTGTTTTCTTGACTGATGCTGGCATTGTGTAGCCTAGCAGGAGCAGCTCTAGAGAGCTTGCCCTGGTGGTGCATGTATGGGAGAGCCAGCAAGCTGACCAGCTCAGCTACTGCCCAGGCCTAGACCCAGGGCTCTGAGTTGGTCCCCTCCAAAATCTATATAATCTGTGAATAATTGGGACACATGGAAGTGCCAATCCTGCTGATATAAAACTGCAGGATCTCCATGATCCAAGACAATAGCAGGATAACTGGGAGCAATCCTGGTGAGGGTCCAATATTGATGGTGTCACGGAAGCTAGAGATCTTGAACCAGACCAATGACTAATTTCAATGAACATTTGCAAGTGATGGTGTGTGGACAGAGGGGTATACTGTGGGACACACTGTGAAATACTTCAGCTTCTACAATGAGATGTTTTTCTAATCTCTCTCTCTCTCTCTCTCTCTCTCTCTCTCTCTCTCTCTCTGTGTGTGTGTGTGTGTGTGTCTGTGTGTGTGAGAGAGAGAGAGAGAGAGAGAGAGAGAGAGAGAGAGAGAGAAGAGAGTCTGTGTGTTATTTGGAGGGAGCCTGTAGAGTATGGGTGGGGAGATGAGTGGGACTGGGGTACATGATTTGAAACTCACAAAAAAATCAATAAAAAGTTTAAAAAAGAAAAGAAACTGCTAAAAAGATGCTTTATTTAATGACAATAGAAATTCTAACTATGAATTTCTGTCATTGGAGTCTTGGTCTTGGGCTTATAAGTCTTTTGTACCTGACACATTTTTCTACCTTATATATATTCCACAGATATCTTTAACTTTTATGGGAAAGGAGGGAAGTAACAAAGATACCACTGGTTGTCATGTGACCAGCACGATATACAACAGGGACAATTAGAGGTTTACAAGCATCGTTGGTGCATGGCGTACGGCTTGTAACTTCCCAGAGGAGGGAGGCAGTGAACTCTGTGGTCTGGATAGCGTGGGCACACTATGTAGTTGTCCTCCGTGTTTAGTGTCGGCCAGAGCTTGTAACCTTGTGAGAACACTTCAAATACCCAACATGTCTGAATTCTCCAGCCACTTTTCCAGAACCACCTGTGTCAGTAAGCAAAGAGAAGTATCAGCTTATAGTCAGAAAACAAGAAGAGAAGACAAAGTCAGGGACAGAGTGATAGAAGTAAATGTATAGGGAGATGGCATGCGAGAGCCTGCAAGACAGGCAGCAGCAGGAAAATCTGCGCAGATGCTCAGAGCAGCCACAGCAGCAGCTGCTAGTCAAGGGGTTAGAGGAGGGTTGGGGGAAGAAGATTCCACCAAGCCCCCTTTGATCTTCAGAGTCATGTGTGTTGATAGCGCCTAGAAACATGGGCTCAAGTTGTGTGAATGCAAGGCATTATCTCCTGAAGTGCCCTCACAAATATACTGTAGGCAATATCACCATTATGTCTCCTAGCTCAAGCTCGAGATGCTAAGGTGAAATTGTTCTTTTTTCTCACTCTGTGAATGTAAATGTAATTCTGGGAGTTTCTCCTCTACTGTCCTATCCAGTTTTCACTCTGAAATAAAGACATGGAGACCTTATATTTGTTAAAGGGCTTCATGCACTATAGCTCGGCAAATACTCATCTATTCTAAGCAGACCATACTGGCCTGGGTTACTTCCCAGCCACATGGCCCTTTACCTTCCAGCTGAGCCTTACCTTGGCTTGCTCTGCTCCATGTGTGTCCTCATGGTGACTCCCTTCGAGACCTGCTCATGGTGAATCCTCATGGTCCATCTTCTCTTCCACCCCCACCTCTCTCTTTCTCTCTTGGTCCACCCTGACTGGGATCAGAAGTCCTGCCTCACCTCTCCTCCTGCCCAGCTATTGGCAAACAATTAGAAAACAATTTTTACATATTATCGAGATAGGGGGTGCTCCAATAATCATGACAACGCTAACGTCTGGACTGCAACCAGATCTCTGGGCACAGAAATCAGCATCTGGGGGTACACAAAACCATCCCCAATATAGGAAACCCCTCTTGTCATCTCTCATCTACTTCCAGTTCCTTACCCCTGTGTTCCCCTCTTCTACACATCATCTATGACCTTCAACATTGAACGGAAGTTCTCTCCTTTATGGTATTTTTTTCCCAATCTCTGCACCCAGTGTGTTCATCCTGGCTTGGTCTTCATAGCAGCATGCTTTTACTCTACTGATGGATATATTCTGTCTGCTTTGGATGGGAATCAGTAATATGAGGGAGGGACTAGTATAGGAAGAGGAGGTAGACAAAATAGGGAAATTAGAGCCTGACGCAGCTGCCCCTGGGAAAATGTATCATTGATTTGAGTCAGCAGGCTGTGAGATTATGGTTTTAACTACCTGGTGGCCATGGAACTGCAAAGATTGATTTTTAATGGGCACTCATAGAACACTGTTATAAGAGGGGAAAAACAACTAATTTACAATGAGAATTAACAAGTATGTCTCCCACAATCTTTTTTTTTTTTTCAATAAAAGGTCCATTCTTTATTTCAGCCAAGAATCCTTTGAAGTCAATTTAAAATCAACATGAACTTTATTAATTTGTTGGGAGAAATGTGGGTCTCAGAATTGCAATATTGCAGGGCAATTGTTAGGCCCGTTTTTATGCCAGAGTTAGTCTTTGTGAGAAATCACATCAGAATTGGGTGGTTAGTGCATGTGAGTCCCAGTGCAAAGAGTACATGGCATCAATGAGTGGCATTCATATCAGTATCTGTCTCACAATGAAGGCAGAGTTGCAGATGAGAACTTGACACATTTTTTTCCTGGACCAATGTTGGTTCAACATTCATCTCTTAAGTGGGATCTGGCCAAGCTGATGAAACTAGAATTCTTCATGCTCTGTGGCATAGGTTGTCTTCCTGAAGTCACCTAGCTTCTTGGTATGACTTCTCTCTTCCAGTTGACACATTGTTTGATTTGTTGTACATTGCCATTTACTTAGGCTATACATTAATTTCTTTGTAATTTTGTAATTACTGTTTCCTTTTTTTGCTTGTTTTTTAATTTTATAATTACTGTTTTCGTTTTGTAAACAAACGGGACGATGGTTCAAGTCTACGTCTCGCCGTGTCAAGCAAGCCATGGCGGAGTAGCTTAAGCAGCGGCACATCACACTGCTCTGCAGCCAGGAAGTATGAGGAGATGCATGCTGATGCTCTTCACTTTTGGTCCAGGATCCTGACCCATGGAATGGTGCTTCTCATCCTGAGTGGCCCTTTGCATCTTAATCAACCTAATCTAGAAACCCTCTCCTTAGATAGTCCCAGAGAGTTTCCATTGTTATGCTAAATCCTATCAAGTTGATAATCATGATTAAGCACCAGGAGCTGGCACTCTTCTGCAGAAGCCCAGTAACTACACCTCTCCTGATTGTCACTTCAGATGTCTAGGTTCTTAGTGGGAAGAGTTGTTGCTAAGGGTTGAGTTGTGCCCCCCCATTTATATGAAGAAGTCCTTCACCCCACTGACTGTATTGGAGATGTGGCATTTATGAGAAGGTAGAGTCTAAATGAGGGTATAATCCCAGAGCTTCTCATCCAATCGTACTGACATTTTAGTAACAGAGGAAAAAGCCCAGACATTTTTTTTCCTCTACACTATGTCAAGACATATGGAGAAGGCAGCTGTCTACAAGAAGTAAATAACCTCATTGAGAACCACAGTTTTCAGAATTTTGAATTTGGACTTCCAGACTCTAGAACCAGGAGAAATCAATTCTTTTAAAGTTTTTCTAGTCAGTGGCAAGGCTCTGCAGAATTAGGAGGTGACTGAGGTGTCTTGCAGTCTTTCTCTGGAGGTGACTTCATTGTCACTGAGACTAGGGACAGAGGGTTGGTCAAAGAACCTTAGAATACTGAAAAGCACTAGCCACTACCAACATACATATGTGTGTTATTAGTTGTGTAGAAGACTTCCCTGTTGTTTAATTGCAGCTTCCCAATGATTAGCAATGGAATTTTCTCCCCCAAACATTTGTACAAATCCTACAGAGATGTATATATGTGTATGTGTGTGTGTGTGTATGTGTGTATGTTATTTATGTATGTATATACATATATATGCTAACTAGATACATATATAGATAAATATGCTTATGATGTCTGCATTTGCCTTTCAAGCTAAAGCTACTATGAGATGCTGTGGTCCCTATTAAGAATCTCTGTTGGGTTGGGAATGTGCTAACTAAGATCTGGTGTTCCTTGGTACATAAGGTGTCTTCTAAAGCCCAGCTTCTTAACTGCAGCATTACTTAACTGAATGAGGGGATATCAAATAATTTGACAGCAATGAAAGCTTCCTGGCCATGTAAAGACTGAAAATTAAATCAAAACCAAACACATAATGAATACAAGTTGTTTAAGTCTCCATGTTTGGAAATGTAAGCAAAAAATTTCAAAGACACAAAGAAATAGTAGGAGCGGGTGTGAGTCAAGGTCTTTCTGACTTATTCTTGTTTGTTAAGGAATATGAATGCATCTACGTCGCCCTGAGTTGGAACCTTTTTATTACAGGGTGTTTCTGTTTCCCAGTATGTCTGATAAGGTGGCTGTTATAGGTGCTTTTGACACAGCTGTGCTCTTATGAAGAGTGAGGCTTTAAAGTCTCCCCAAAGACCTAATTCTCTTGCTGCTTGTTAGTGACTGTTTGGCCTCCTGGCTCTCGGTTCTTTGCCATAAATGGGCGATGCAATGACAATCTTTGGACTCCTTAGTAGAAGATGATAGTATTTGTTTGTGAATTACAACGTGATAAGCAAATATAAACAGGTGGATTGTTTTGCTGACACAACTCTTGCAAAAAAACCTTGCAAGAACTTATGAAAGGTCATTTGCAAATATTACTCATGGTTGAAGAAGTGCCTGGGAACTGGCCAAGCACTGATATCAGGAATTGTATATGTCCAGATGGTAACTGTGTTTAACTTTGTGGACAAAAAGGATTCTGTCACAACTTGCTTCTGATGTCGTGGCAGGAAGGACACAGAAATGAATAGGTGGAGCTGGAATTCAAATGAATTTTCTTTAAAAGTAAACAAAAGAGAATGAGGGCTGAATTTTGTAATGGGCTTTAGTTTTCTGAGTACAATTTCATAACATCCCAGGCAAGTCTATACACACATACTTTCTGTGTCAAGGGTTAAGTTAGATGGCATTCTGCAGTTTTGTTTCAGGGACAATCTTGGAGGTGTAAAAAAACTAAATATAGACCTTAACAGAGTTTCGAAGGACCTTCTGATTGTGCAGAGGTGGAATATGGGAAGACTAGGTTGATATGTTGATTATTAGATGTCTTCTCCTTATTCTCTCACTGTTTCCTGGCTGCTTAATGACCTATCCAGCTATCTGGCCCTCATATTCCTGTTGCTTATGTTAATAATCCTTTTGTCTAGTAGATGTTTGCATTTGATCCTCTATTCTTAAATATTCATAGTGTTGAAAGCCTAAAGCAGATTACAGAATTTAAATCATCTGCCACATAATACTCAGTTATATATTCATATGCTTTTATGGATTTGTTTTAAAAATAAAACAATTGATCTCAGCCAACTTTGTTCCTTATTGTCAGCTCTTCTGCATGTGGGTGTATGTCTTGGCCTACTGAAATCAGGCATCCAGCATGACCCACTTTGTTTTGGTTCTCATGTATACTGCATAGCTAGGTTCTCTGACAGCCACATAGAAGGTGACATTAATACAAGATCAAATTCAGTGTGTGGAAAAGTTTATTTGCTCATGACCATGTTTTGTTTTCAAGATCCTTGGTGCCAAGATTGTGTGTGTGTGTGTGTGTGTGTGTGTGTGTGTGTATGTGTGCACAGGCACATGTAAGAGTGTATTCACAATTATGTAAATGTAGTGGCATGTCTCTACATGTGTTTAGTCATCAGAGGTCAAACTTTGAACTTTTTATTCCTTTAAGTTACGGATTCACATCTAAGGGGGACACAAATTATGGATTAACTTCCTATATATGGTAGTACACTAAAGTATAATGGAGCATTTAGTGTAGACTCATGTGTCACTAAAGCTAAATCAAAGAAATGACACCTGCCTAAAGGCAGTATTGCTTTGCATGAGAGATGAACACCCTCACATGTATTAGATAGTAGATAATAGGTCTTAATATAATTTGGTGACATTTACTAGATTTTTTGATGCTCAAAAATATCAATCCTTTCCTGAGTATGTACTTATAAACAGTCTGTTTAAAATCAATACCTCATCAATCTGTACGCTCATGAGATGGAATGCTACTTGGTAATTAAGGATGGGAATTTGGATGGGTTCAAAGGCATTGAGCAAAGTGAAAGATTCCATAAGTTGACATACTGCATGATTCTTTTTGACAGGTTAATCTATAAGTGACAAAATTACATGACAGAAATAGACCAGTGACTGTCTTAGGTGAGGAAGAGGATGGAAATTTTAGCATAGTGGGATAGAATGAAGGAGTTTTCGGAGCGTCAGAATTGTTGTGTGTCCTGACCATAGAGCAGTTGTCCAAATTTACTCCTGTTGAAAGTCACAGCAGTCATAGCAATATGGCAACCTTTGTGTGTGGTGAATTAACTTGTGATAAATTAAAGCAAATCTAATATGCGTGATTATTGTTATTGAGAACATAAACACTAACATCTAATGGCATTGGGATATCAGCCATTCCTTATGACATACATTTCAACTGTGCTACCTTTACTAAGACACAGAGTCAGAAGCATACATCCAGTTATTAGGTTTACAGAGGAGATAAGAACATTGTGGATTCTGCTCAGTGGATAATTCTCTGTATTCTGTGTAAGAGTGCACAGGAGTAGTCTAAGTTATGTGTCTCCCAGCTGCTATAAGTTGTCCTCTTGTGCATATGGAATGCTTTCCTGTTCTTATGGTAATCATTTTCCTTCCTCCCTGTGTATGTATGGTGTGTGACAGTTACGGTGGCTGTGGGAACCATAACTTTAAGTTCTGTGACTTCTGTGAGTAAAACCAGCCATAACGTTGAATTAATGTCATTGCTCACATGAAATTTCCCTGCTACTCTAAGTGAGAAAACTTGCGGTGTATTTAAATAAAGGCTTGGCATTCTTTTGCAATAGTATATAAATTATGGCATATGTGTAGACTAATTTCATCATTTAAGTAACATTACTACTAAATAGAGTAATGCTAACTTTGAGATTATACATAGACTGCAATGCTACGGCATAATGTGTTTTAGCCATATACCAATTCAAAATGGAAGATGGGACCTGGGGAGATGACTCAGCAGTTAAAAGTGGCTGCTGCTCTTACAGAGAACCCAGGTTCAGCAAACTACCTTCCCTAACTCTAGTTCCAGGGGCTCCAACATCATTTTCTGCCTCCAAAGGCACCAGGAATAAACATGGTACATGTGCATACATGTAGATAAGACACAACACACACAAATAAATGAATGAATGAATGAATAAATGAATGAATGAATAAGTAAATAAATAAATGCTAATAACTCTTGGCTAATAATAAATTGAAATTCTGATCCCAGCCCTGATAGCTTTGGAGGACTGTTTTCAAACAAGCTTGGTCAATTGGAGTACTGATTCATTTAATAAAATTAGATGGTAGTGGAGACCTTCCAGGCTACAGAGCACCAGAGAGTCCTGGTTATTATTGGTTCTAGGTATTAAAACACCAGCATTAGTATAAGTAAATCAGGCAGAAATAAAATGTGTGGGATTAGAAGCAGAATAAAAGACATGCAAAGAATCCCTTTGACATCTAGAAATTGGAGTAAGAATCTAATTGTTGATAGCCCTACTTATCTTGTCTGGATGTCATTTAGACACAGCCAATCAAAGCAAGACCAATAACCTGAAGGAGAAGTTTCCTGGCACTGGACTGACCTGTTGTTGCACTCCTGTCTGTCATTAGCCTGGGCCTCCCAAGGGGGATTAGGACACCTTTGAATGCTAAGACAGTGATAGTATGCATGTGGGTTTGAGTGTATTCAATGAAGTGCATCAGCCTTCAGGTGGGCACAAGTTGTTTGTTCTCTGCATGGATATGTTCATAATCTAGGACCTGAGTCATGCTCTAATCAAAGACGTATGTTACAGAGACCATGACCTGATAGACACCTCTGAGTTCATCTCTTCTTGTCACATAGCTAGGAACACTTCCCATGTACCTGAAAGTAGGCATACAAATATCAGATTTCCAAAGGGTTGAGGTAGGATGGTATCACAGTCAATAGTCGTTTGCTTTCCTAAAACAGGCTTTTCTTTATGTTTACAGAAGACTCATGGCAATGACGATCTGAATGCTTCTATGACATCTCAGCAATTTGAAGAACAATCTGTGAGTGACATTCCTTCCCACTAACACTGACATCAGCATTGAAAATACTTCTTACCAACTGTATTTCCTTGCTTCTTTATCTTTAAAGTATATGGCAGGCTGCCCACCTATTGAAACACATCTTGCAACTTCTAGCTGGAAGAAATTAATTCAGGTTTATTGATTGGTTAGCCTGGAATAGATTTGGCTAAAAATACACACAGTAACTATGCAACTGAGTTTGGTAGGGAAGAGGACAAAAAGCCTTTTGAAGCCCTCTGAAACTTTGAAAAAGAAGCTTGTCAAGGGTGGCAGCAGCCCACAGGATCAATTGACTGAATGCCTAATGAAGGAATAATAAATTATTCCATCTGTCCCCTTTGAAGAAAGGCAGAAATTTGAACTCGTTCAAACATTGCATGAGATTCATACGATTCATAGGTATTCATAAAACAGACTTGCATTTATGACCATGGCCCATGACAGTTGATTTCCTTGAGAGGTAAATGGCAGAGCTTAGGGGATGGGAGAGCATGAGAGTGTAAATGGAGACACAGAGAGTAGATACTGAAGAATGAAAGTGAAGTGTGCCTGAGCCAGAAAGCACAGAGTTGAGACGGTCAAGTGTGGATGTGGGGAAATAGGTAAGGGCACCATGGTGCCTGGTGGGCTGGAAAGCTGAAACTTTTGCCAAGAGTTGACATTGTAGCCCATGTGGAGGAAGTCTATAGGAGTTGAGGTTTGGTGGGAATATTAACAAGATGTGGGAGACATTCAAGAGCTGAGGTGGATATATGAACACACCTCTGTGGTAACCAGCCACGTCCTCCTCTCTTCATGTTATTTCTTCTCCCATGTGTTGTCCTCTTTTTTCAACTTATTCTTTTTCAAACCCCATCGTGTGTGTGTGTGTGTGTGTGTGTGTGTGTGTGTGTATGTGTGCAGGCCTACCTGTGCATGTGTGGGTACTTGCCTATTATGTACCTGGAGGCCAGAGGGGGACATCACTTCCCATTACTTTCCACTTGGTCCTCTGAAGCAGAACCTTTCCCTGCACCAAGACACACATGTTTTCTGCTAGGCTGGCATCCAGCCAACTCTAATAATCCTCTTGTCTCCACCTCCCTAGAGCTGGGGTTGCAGATATGCATAGAATATTTTTGGCTTATTATGTGGGTGTTGGGACTGGAACCCCAGTCCTCATAATTACACAGAGAATGCCTAACGGCTGAGTCATCTCTCCAGTCCAAGTATACAGTTTTATAGTAAGAAATCTCACAATAAATAAAGAAGTTTAAGGGTTTTGGACATTGACATACTATTCATATGATTGTTGGAAAGTTCATCTTGTGATTACCTCTGAGGTCAAATAAAATCCCATTGGGGAAAATGTGAAAAGAATTATCTAATAATGCAGTCATAACCATGCCATCAAATCAAAGTGTGTGACAGCTGAGGTTCATAGTTGATCGGTGTGACTTTTGTCTTTCCCTCTTAGAGTAAGCATTCCCTCTGCTTGGCCTCACATTTCAGACTCAGATACCTTTTTCTTCTGTGCAGACTCTTGGAGAAGCTAGTGATTGTGTGAGTCACCTCCCGAGCCCTTTCGCGTACCTCCTCACCATACACCTGAAGGAAGGCCGCAACCTCGTGGTCCGGGATCGCTGCGGTAAGGTTGGTCTGTTGTGTGCTTGCTCAGTAGCCGTAAAGGCCTTCTCTGCGCCCTGGTATGAAGGCTTGATTTAATCAATGTCCATCTTACATTGATTAGAGAGGAGCTCAAGTCTGACACTGGACCTCCTGCCGTAGACTCCTTCACACACATTGATTGGGCGGATGGTTTTGTCGGGCATAGGTGGGAGAGGAGATCCTTGGATCCATGAAGGCTGGACGCCGAGTGTAGGGGAATTCGAGGGTGGGGAGGTGGGAGTGGGGGGTTGGTGGGGGCCACATCCTCATAAAAGCAGGAGGAGGGGGGATGGGATGGGGGTTCCTGGGAGGTGGGGATAGGGTAAAAAAATGTAAAAAAAAAAATATCCAATAAAAAAAATTTTTTTAAGTAAAACAAATTAAAGATATAGAGGTAGCATGTGGCCCAAAGGGGGGGAAAAAGTGATAAATGCTGGATTAGGGTATACACTAAAAACTCTATTCAACTTTAGTAACTTCTTTCAAATTCTTATCTCTAATCTCTCTCACATTCTGAAGAAGTTTGGACTAGGACTCTCTTGGGAATTTAGAGAAGAGAACAATAAACATTATTTGTCAGCCAGTTTCTGATTTCTGAAGAAATAACTGATATAAATTTTAAAAGGAAAGGTATATTTTTGCTCAGAGTATCAGAGATTTGGGTTCAAGTTGCTCTGGCTTCATCTCATTTGGGCCTCAGCAGAGGCAGTCCACCCTAGCGCGTGATCCATGAGGCTGTTCAGGTCATGACAGACGTGAAGCAGAAGAGGGAAAATGACGAGGGGACTGTGGATGAAATGTACCCCTCAAAGACAGGGCAACATGGATTTGCTTCCTTCCACTAAGCTTTTGTTGGTTCCAAGTAGCTCATTAAAATTTGAAACCCCCGCACAAAAGGGATAAATGTGGTATCCTTTTAAAAAGAAGTAATAGTAACAACACATGAAGCTATTTTAGAACGAAATAGCCCTTATAGTTTGTGTTTGGAATATATCAAGTAATCCAGAAAGATAGTTACCTGGACTTACTACAGTATTGAAAAGATTGAATGGATTTCAGTGATGATGCCATCTGATGTGCTGACTGATGTAGATAGACTTCAGACTTCTTCTCTCCCACAGGATCCCATAGGATCCCTCTAATAACTATTATCTACTTGTCTTTTCTTTGCTTACCTTTTGTACAAGTCTTTATGCATTATATATATATATATATATATATATATATATATATATATACATATATATTTAAATTAACTTGAGACCATAATACTCATATTGTTGTTCAGTAAGTTTTGCTTTTTTACTTTACAACGGACCTTCAAGATGGTCCATGGTTTTCTGTGCAAATACATTATCTCCCTTTAAAAACTCAACATGTTGCTTCACATCCTCTGGCTGTATGAGTCTCTGAGGAAGCATGCCATCTTTTCTGTGTTCTGTGGCCCCACGTATGGATGCCATCTGTGCTCACTGTGGCCTAGCCTCAGTTAAGAGGACTGAGCTATGCAGCTGGGCAGGGTGAACAGGTAGTACCTGTTGGGTTCTTCCCACTCTGCTTCTGACCAGCTCCTGCCACCTGCCACTTAAGATTTTCCTTTCTGGTTTACGGCCCATGCTGTTTGTTCTTGTTTGGCTGCACATGCTTGGCTGGTCCTCGTGTAACATTAATGGACAGTGAAGCATTGATCTGTCTTCTGTTAACCGCATGCTGCTGTAGCCCCTGTGCTGATGGTACACTATTTAGCTTCTGCTTCTCCTATCTGTTGCCTCCAAGCCTGGAGCGTGGCTAGCTCTCCTGCCGCACACATTCTTCTCCTAGCCACCCCACCTCTGCCCCAGAAACCTTCCTATCGCCTCTCCACACTGCTTGTATTTGTGCTGCCCTTCCTTCCACCCATCTTCTCTCATCTACCTGGCTTCAGTCTGTCAGGACTGTGTGAAATACATCCTTTCTCCTTATAAAAACATATCTCTCTGTCCCCTTTCTTCTGGAGTTTACAAAACAGGATACCGCCTTGGTTTTGTCAGTAAAAAGAGTGTTGTTTGTTCAGTTCCATGGTTTCTGTCATCTGAGTCTCTTGAGTTCCATATCTGTCATAAACATATACATCTCATAGTAATCTAATGAGAAGGGCCACCTAGATCTTCATACCTGAGACAACATCTGAGAGATGTATTCAGTAATCAATACAAAGTGACCACTTACAGATGACCTGACTCTGGACCTACTAAGTGTTCCAGTGACTGCTTCTGTCAAAAAAGACTTCTGTCAAGTTCATTTTGTGACAACTTCTTCAGATGTTAAGAGCATTCTGGAGAGAGTGCATTTAATTTTGAGACCTGATACATACACACACACACACACACACACACACACACACATACACACACACAGAGTATATATAATTTATATATATATTATATATTGCATATTACATATTATATTTATGTGATATAATTATATATAATTATAATTATATGATTAGATATATAATTATATTATATATTGTATATCATATGCTATATATAATATATAAAATTTTTGAAATTTCTTTCCCTCCAAATCTATAACTATGAGACAATCATTGGCCCTGGATCATCTTTGTGAGAGAACTTCCCTTTTTCTGATCTTTTTGGTTCTATGTACATGCATTCTCTAGCTATCTAATTCTTGGTACATAATTTTAATACCACTGCACATCCCTGTACATTGGTCAGTGCACCTCAGTGATAATGAAACCATTGCCGTGTTAGTGATAGAATGGAACACTATTCCACTCACAAGTTCATGCACACTATTTTCATACTTTGGTGTTTTTAATTTTTGTTGACCCATATTTATGGGATATTATGTTTAGGTATATACAAACATATGTAATGATCATATTTGCCGCATCGTCTTATACATCACTGGGAGAACATTCATTCTCTTTTCTGTTTAAAATAGGCTATGTATTACTGTTTGTTATAGTCACTGAACTGGGTAACACAACCCCAAAACTTCTTGACCCACCTAGCTGTGCCATTATGCCTGTGACTAGCCTCTGTCCCCCTCTCTTTCCCATATCCTTTTTGTCCTGTGGTACCCACCATTCTACTCTCAATTTCTTTGAAATTCTACATATAAGTGAGACTATAGAGCATTTGCTTTTCTGAGCCTGGCTCATTTCATTTAACATTGTGTTCTTCAGGCTCATCCTTTTATCATTGGAGAGTGTGTAGTCATTATTCACAAGAGAGAAGTATATTTGTATTTTTTAAATTAAATACTATAATAAATTTAAGTTTCAATTTGAAAATCTAAATGCATCTAATTGATCAGATATTAACTTTCAGTTATGGTGGAGGCTTTGCAATGTATTCAGATGCTTTAGTTACCCCTTCAGCTCAGGGGATCAGCTAGAAGATTGTTAATTTCAATGCAGTTTTACTTTGTAAGTTTTGGTAACAGAAGTGATTTTTGGTGAATCACTCTTTTTCACTAAGGAGCTCAGCATTTGTTTTAAATTTGTACAAAATCATTCCTGCTTATAAAATTTTCTGCCTAGATATAGGTTGTCAAACAGCTCATATACAAGGCCCACTATTGTTTTAGGCTTCAAGACCCACAAGTTAAAGCCATTTATCATCTGTAAGCCATTTAAAAGATACCTATAAAGAATGCATATGCAAATGAACATGGCAATGTTCTGCTAAAGCTGCAATAACATAAACAAAACAAATAAATACAAACTGGACATTGGGATGGATTGAACCCAGGTACTTAAGTTTGCTGACCTCTATCTACAATATTATGATCTAATGTTTGGATTCATCCTCCGAAAACCTGCTTTTAATAGCATAGTGGCCGTAACCACTGTTAGAACAAAAGAAGATGTCTTGCTAAGCCATCACCTAGATGTGCAGTTCATACTTTTAATAGAACTGTCTAGGTAGTAACTTGGTCAAAAGACAAAATAGTGCATTAGTATTTGGAGATATGAGGCAACCAAAAGTCATCTTTTTGGTATTTTTCAGGGCAGAGGGGTGAAAACTCAGTTTCAGGAGAATACTGCTCAGACAACATCAAGAAAGCACAAGCTGTACTTGAAGGGGGTTCTTGACCCACCCACAGAAATCAATGGGAAAGGAACCTCCCAGGCATTCCAGTGCCTCTGTTGGCCAGGGCTGAGAAATGCAACCGGCTGATACTGAGTCTTTTGCTTCTACTTTGACAATGTTGAGATTTTTCTGGGATGTTTTTATGAAGTTTGTGAATACACAGAGTTGTCATGTGTTCTTCGGAAAGATTCAGTAAGCCACTGTGGCTCTGAATGACGAACAGGTTTAGCGCTGATGTCCTGCGGCATGCAGCTGCCACACAGGACCAGCTTATCTGATGCTTGTTTGTCTTCTTGTGTGATACCTCTCTCTCTCCCTCCCCATTCTAATTTCCCCTCCCCTTCATTCTTCCATCCCTTTCCCTTCTCCCCCCTCCATTCCTCCCTTTCATTTCATAAATGTAAATAATTATGGATATAAGAATAATGTCATGTGATACCAAGAGCTTTAATTACATAGCTCTAGAAATATGGACATATAGCAAAGACTGCCTTGGCAGGGTTGTTTCTAGGGTAGAATTTTATTTGGGTTTCTAACGTGTCCCTCTGCCCATGCCACACTATCCCTAGCTATGGGTGTTTTGTACCTAACTAAGGGATTTCTTTCTTCTCTTTATTTGGACAGGCAGTTTTGCTTCCTGCAGCATGAGCCTGCATGTGCAGGATGCCGCACATTGTCTGGGGATGGTCTTGGGCTCACTCCTTCAGGAGAAGCATCCTGATCATTTCCCACTCAGTAATTGCCTGTTTGTCTCTGTCTGACCCCCTCCCCCCTCCTTGTTCTCAGTTCACCTTTTTACAACGTTTAATTTCCTCCTTTATATCTCATGTTTCCTTCGTACTTTTGGTCTGGAAAATTGCATCTGGTGTATTGGTTTTGGTCAAAGAAGACTTATTTATTTATTTATTTATTTATTTTTCAGTGTGGTCCTAGTCTAGTGTTTTAGGTCATTGAGATTTAAAGCTGAAGGGATATAACACACATATCTATTTTCAGTACAACTGCTTCATAACTTGGTTCATGCATGGAGCAAATTAGATCCTGCCTCAGTTTCCCACAGAAAGGAAGGTGACTGATGGTATTTGGTATCACAGCTGGTAGAGCTCAGGCCAGCAGCCTCATCTTCCACACTCAGAGACGTCTGGAACTTCCAATAAAGATGAAGTCTCTTAACCCTGGTAAAACTCCCATCTCATGACCTCTCATATTCTATATCACTAATTTCCGGAAATTAACATCCTCCACGTTAAAGCTTGCTTTCCCTTGATTTTGGGCTAGCCAATTGCCCAAGCCCGCAGCGGTGACCTAAAAGAATACTGTGTTGCTGGTGCCCTCTTCTGGCTACTCTTGGATATTGCAAGGGGGAAAAATAAAATTCACAGTAACAATCAGAGGGCTATAAATATCACTCCTGCTATGACGAGGGTTAATAGTTTTCTTTGTGATGTCATTATCTATATTATTATTATTGTTGTTGTTGTGTGTATATGTGTATGTGTACTCACATGAATGTGAGTGTTCCCATGATGTGTGTGGACACATGTATGCTACAGCAAGTATGCGGAACTTAGAGGACAACTTTGTGGCAGTCAGTGCTCTCCGTGTACTGGCTCTGGGGATCCACCTCAGGTCATTAAACTTGTGTGGCAAATATCTTTACCCACTGAGCCATCTTACTGGCCCCCAAGTTTTAATATGACAAACCATGCATCCGTGAAAGTGCCTGTGTTATACAGCTTTGGTCGTAGCTTCTTTGCAAGTCAGTTACAGATTTGCACAGATTTCCTTCAGTCCCTTGATCATATGTATGACTTGCTTGGTGTTCTCATCGCCCTAGTGGCAGTTTGCTCCTCAGAAAGGCTTATTCTCAGAAGCAAAGAAGTGGCTCACTTCTATCACCTCCATTGACTGTAGAATGACTTTGTTAATTAGGTAGAGGAAAAGCCTTATCCTCTGTTTGCTTAAATTGGTGTTTGCATCTGGACATTTAAATATGTGTGTTGAGATTTGGTCTCTTATCTTTGCAAATCCTCTTCTGTGTGGAATGGCCCTTGCTTCTACAGTTTGCTGGGCCTGTTCACAGATGGGATTGTGAAGTGTCTGTTGTGAAAATGTTGCTAGTTTTCACTTCCTATTCTGAAGACTAAGTCCCCCCCATTTCCACATCTCCAGAGGCCCTGGCTCCTTGCATCAGTCACAGTAGCCCACACATAGTCTCTGTCTGCTTTATTTTTTTTTCATTTTTAATTTATATCTTTTCTCTCTCTCTTTCAATTTTAGGACCTAAATAAAAACTTAGCTTTTTTTTTTTTTCCAAAATGACTTTTAGATGAACAAGAAGAAATCTTTTTCTTCCTCATGATTAGATTGCCCCTTTTTAATGACTTTACATGCAAGTGCTACGCATTCCGGCGCTGATTTCTCGGCTTCAGTTGGTTTTCTGCCGATGTGTTTCTCAGTGCAAGAGTCAGGTGCGCATCACGGTGTGACTTCATCTATACCACCCAATTAGCCCTTTTTGATTTTGCAAGCTCTCAGCTCTGCTTCTTACTGGCATACCTTCTCTGAACACCAGATGGCATGAGATCCTCACTATGAATGTGCAGCAGGACAAAAACCTATGGGCTGCTGTGTCAGAAGCAATCCTGACAGCTTGCTTGGATGCAAACCCCATCCGGTGGTGTGGGTGTCTTCTTTCATGCCTGACCGTGTCGGAGCTTTTTAAAACAGTAAAACAAATGAACACAACTGAGTTTGAAAAATCTGTTTCTCTGGGCCCCCTTCCCCCCGCTGCATAGGTCTCACAAGACATGCTGGTCCTAAAAGGCTTCGTGTTCTCCCATTTCTCGGGGCTCACTAGGGACTGTTGGTGCTTGGTTTTGTTTTGAGACTCCACACCCTCCTGCCGTGCTTGGGATGTTTGGTGCTTGCCACTCCTCTGAGCCAGTTTCCACAAAAGCCTTTCTTAATGCTCATGCAGGACCAAAGAAAGTGAGCCTGGACTGCCTCCTGTGTTTACTGCACCTATCTTCACCAGTGACTTGAATTTACCCTAGCAGTTTTTATCTGCTTGAGTGGGAATTCTCTGTGTTGGTGAGGGTGTCCATTGTTGGACATGGTGTAGTCTATGATTTGTCCCTGATGTATTCCAGGTATCTTTTGGTTATTTTGCTCCATTGACTGCTGTACATGTATGTTCTGCTTGTGTGTATGTTTGCTTCTATATCTTTATGCCTTTCCATTTTACTTGGAGCCTTTGTTTCTGGTGATACAAGTATGGTCATGCATGAGGTTTACAAAAGTTTACACTCATGCGTATGTCTGGCTGCCTTATGAAGAATAGGAATGCAGGCATTGTCTGCATGGCCATTCCACCAAAACCCAACCAGTTCAATCCTGTATTCACCAAATAACTAATTTACTGAAGTTACTGAATCCATATCTATATATTGAGGAATCTTTTAACTATAAAGAGGGCTATGATAGTTGTATTATATGCACATATGTATCATGGATATAAAGGATATAGATATGATCTGGACGTTTAAAAATGCTTTTGAATGTGTTTGGCTCATTAGCAATGGGTTAGAAAGAAAAAAATCAAAGTAGCATGTTAAAAATATTTAAAATTTGGTTGAATTTAAATTTATGTTTATTTTATGTTTGAGTCTGTGCCTTGTATGTACGTACATACGTATGTATGTATGTATGTATGTATACCTTGGGCATGTCTAGAACTCATGGAAGCAGATTTGCTGCAAGCCAGGAGAGGGTGTCAGATTCACTTGGAAATGGAGTGGTAGATGGTTGTGAGGCTCCATGCAGATGCTGTCCTTTGAACCCAGGTCATCTTCCAGATTGAGTGCTCTGAGTGCCACTGAACCATCTCTCCTGGTCTCTACAAAACTGTTATGCAAACAAAATGATAGGTACAAGATATGTGGTAACATAGGCTATGGAGCCACAAAGGAAAGAGATGAAATTGAAAGGGAATCCAGGTGATAAAGAAGATGGGTTCTCAGAAGGTAGAGACAGGTGGTATGGGATGTGGCTGGAAGAACCATATGGGAGGCCCTATGGTTAGAGGAATCCAGTGGCCTCAGAACTGCTCACTGGTCCACTGGCCTCAGGAAATGCTCACAGCCTGTTTAACTGCAGCACTGATAAATCCTATTATTTATCTCATAGAGGTTTTTATGAATTTCATAAGCAGTTAAAGGAAGTTTCTGGTAAAACCAAGACTTTATCTGAATTAATTCTTCCATAAGTTGATTCCTGGAACACTATTTAGTGAAGTGGATATCTGTGATTACTTTTACCATACATACCTGTGCATTGCCTGAGGCCATTGTAACTCAAAGTCCAACCAGGGCCAGAACTTGCCCAAGGGCCACTGGAGGTTTCATACATAGGCGATCCCCTTAGAGAAGGGAAGTTGTTCCCATTCAATTAGGGTGGATAACGTTAGCAAAACATGTTTTACTAACAGTAAAATGTTGAGGAGAGCACAGATGTTCTGGGGTTGAAAATGGAAAAGCAGATTCCAGAAGCAGATAACTGTTGTCTACAGAAATAGCCAGGGCCAGGACATATCTGCTGATAGTTGTACTCTCAAGAAGACCCCTGGCCTGGGATTCTTCTGAACTCATATGCTGTAAGAAATGATTCTTCCTTTTCATATGATGGAGGAAACTGCTCCCTTTCTTTTTGATACCCTCTGGTTTCTGAATGGAACTGTTAAGGATGCAGCCTGCAGGCATTGTTCTGTCTGTATGGCTCCATTGTGCTGCTCTTGAACACAGGCTCTGATGCAGATGTCATAACTGACATGGTTCTCACCCATTTTATTTTTCATTCTGGAAGTTGTCTTGTTTTTTTATTTTACCAGTTTCAGAGACAGAGCTTGCAGACCTCATACTGCCAGATTAGCTTTCCAGAGTACTCTGAAGTGCTCAGTGAATGACCTCTGGAGTTTTAGATAGAGAAGAAACCTGTGTTCTTGAGGATTTAAAAGTTTAAATTTTGGAGACATTTTCCTGAGTGTATAGAATTTCTGAACTCCTGAATAAACAATTTAAGATTATATTTTTTTCTTCCCATCTCCCTAAACAGAAGGTGGTAGAAAATTCTGTGCCTTCGGAGATAGCAATAAAGAAACTTTATAGAAAGGAATTAGTCATGTGAATTACCTTGGACATTAAAATAAAGTAAATGGATATTAGAACTACATAAATGGTTATTTGCTCTCCCGTTTTTAAACTTAACCAAATAACAGTGCTAAAAATAGCCCTGTGAGGAGGAGACTCTCTCGATAACTTCTGGAGCTGGCTATCATTAAAGTGGATTGGCTTGCTTGTTCTCAAGGGAATCCTTTGGGAATGGTAGTTTTTCGCATTACAAAGGAGAATAGCATAGTGTAAGGAAATTGAGGGAATTATTCAAGATTACACAGTTACTCACAAGATGTTTGTGTACAACTTCAGCATCCCCGTGTGAGTGTGTGTGACCCATAAGCATATGCCTTTCTTTCTGCCAGTTCAGATATGAATGAATTTAATATCATATTTATAGAGATTGCAAGCATTGTTTTCTATATTCATTTTATTTTATAAATGCCTTCTGAGAAAGTTTTAAGTTGTATTTACATTGCTATATCTATTGGTGAGATGTTTTTTACTATTATTAACTATGATTTTTATATTGTGCGTGTGTCTCTGTGTATATGTGTGTACACATACTGTCTGTGTTTTTATGCTCGCTGAAGCATGTACATGTAGGTCAGTAGGCAATTTTTGAAAGTCACTTCCTTCATACTAAGAGGACTAGGGACCAATATTTTTGGGCTTGTGCAACAAACACTTTTATTCACTAGGACATCTCACTGGTCCTGTTAATGGGGTTTAATATTTCACTGTATGTTTTAAAAATTCCAAGTGAGAACACGGAGGAGCCAACTCAGATAGCTCTGGTGACACACTCCTCTCATTGTGCAGGACACCACTCTAGATGACAAGTATGTCTGGGTACTTGTTTTTTTTTATTTTCCATTTTTAAAAGCATTTGTGTTTGGTGTGTGTGTGTGTGTGTATGTGTGTGTTTGTGTGTGTGTGAGAGAGAGAGAGACAGAGAGAGAGAGAGAGGGAGGAGAGAGAGAGAGAATTTGGAGGCTCCAGATTGATGACTGGAATTATCTATCTATCTATCTATCTATCTATCTATCTATAAAATAAATATATTTATATAGATTTGTATATTATATGTATATACATGTAATTTATTAATTATATAAACATATATCATTATAAATAATACATATACTGGTATATATTTATTTTTATATATGTTATACTCTTAAATATATTTAATTATTACAATTTATAATTTATTATAACAAATATAATTTATTTATTATATATGTTCGATATATTAGAAATAAATATTTATTTTTATTCCTTGGTAGGGCCCTTTAATTAGAACCAATGCTCATACATATAATTAGCCTCTTCTGGGATACCTGCTCCTGCTCCCTCAGTCTGGAACTGTAGATAAGATGCCATGCATACCCTGCACAGACCTGGGTTCTGGGATCTGAAAACATTTCTCAGCAGGCACTTTAACTGCTGATCCCCTCCCCCCTCCAGCCCCCTGCATGAGGCTCTTAGGGCCTGAGCTCAGCTTTCTGCTCTATGGCCCTCAACTCTTTTCTGTAGCATTAGGCCGAGCTACCAGGTGTCCTTGCTTTGTCCCTTTCTCCTTCATTCTAAATTATAAGCTGCTGTCAGATTTATATGTGCAAAACTTGGCTCTGATCACTTTACTCTCCTCCCGAGTGAACCTAAATTTCCTTCCTCTTCATACTAAAATAACTCCAGATGGACCAAAAACTTAAGTATAAAAAAAGAAAATGTATAAAAAAATCAATGGGAAGAAACACGGCTGAATTAATTTAAAATCTTAAAGCTAAGGGGGGGGAAAATGGTTCTAAGCAGGATGTGAAAGTACAAAGCCAGAAGTCAGACCCTTGGTTAATTTCATTAAATAAAAACAAAAGTAACTTATGGCCAGTAATAACTTGTTAAATAAATTCTGACAAGCTGCATAGTTGGTGAGCCATTTCCATAAGAAAGCATTTGTTCCAGTTGTAACCAGAAGATGAGCTGAGCCCACAAAAAGATAACAAAGTAATTAGAACAACAAGCTGATTGACAAACACAAATAGATGTCGCAACAGCAGGAAAGCCACTCAAAGGGTTGAAGATAAGAGGAGACAGAGGTAGATTTTTTTTCCCCCTCACCTGCTAACAGATTAAAATAAAGGTTTAAAATATTTGGCATTAAGGAATAAATATGAAAAGAAATAGAAACATTGCTCAGAGTTTGATAAGTGCTTAGAAGATTTATATTATATTTATTCATATGCTGGTGTGTGTGTCTGTATGTACTATGCATGTGGGGACTCTCAGAGGCAAGAAGGAAGTGTTGGATCCTCCCCCCCCCCCCCCCCCCCCCCCCCCCCCCCCGTGAGCTGCCCCAAATGAATGCTGAGGACAGAACTGGGGTCTCCTGCAAGAACAGCTAGCTCTCCTTTCCACAGAGCCAACTTTCCTACCCCTAAGTTTGATGAGCTTTAGAAAGCAATTTTATAATGTCCAGTAGAACCAGAACGAGCTGCTGTCATACTTCCTGGGTTACAAACTTGCTATAGAACTGAAGCCTTCCTGTTGATTTCCTTTCCACAGTAAGGAAAATCTCAACGACTTGCCTACACTGATTTAGCACAGCCAGGAAGTGTTTAGTTGGAAATAGAGCAGGAGGTGCACACCTTTGGTCTGACTCAAGCTTTAGGGCATATTAGTTGAAAAAAAAATGCAGTCATTTAAAAATGATTCTTATATTTTCCTGTAAAACACCCAAGAAACTGCTTATGGATATCACACCAGACAAATGGGATCAGGGACCAGTAAGAGGATGTGGACTTTGTTTCATAGCGTACCTTTCAAAGTTGTGGGCATATGTTACTTTTACTTAAAAAAATAAAAGGCTGAACAGGAAATAAAACACCCACATTTCTTGCAGAATAATAACTAAGCCTTTATTGTACATATTTAAGGGCACTTTGGTTTCTGATTTAAAACAGCTTGTTGTAATCTTTTCTTTCTTTTTTTTTTCTCTTCAATTTCTGGGTTCACTGAAATACTTGCTTAACATTATAACTCTAATTATTTTGGGGGTCTCCCCTCTGCTCCAATGACCCCAGTCTTTGTTCCTGTTTGCTCCCAGGTTGATTTCCACTCTTGCCTTCTTAATTTGAGCCCTCACTGACATGTGAGGTAGGAACGACATTTTTTATCTACTATTGAGCAGAACTACACACTGTGTTTATTTCTTTTGACCCTTAGCCCTGGGGACCACATGCTATGTGGTGGGATGCCCTTGCTATCAGATGCAGAAGAGCAGGATCCTTTGTTGATATGCCTTTGCAACACCTAGGGTATCTAGCAAATAGCAAGACTTGGAAGAGGCCAGAAGTATTTGTGGTCTGGTGGCTTGATTGACAGGTACATGTGCAGGGAGAGTGAGCATCTTTAGGTTAGTGGGCCTGAGCAGGAACAACTATGATCCAAATCGTTCTGAGGAGGTGGATTTAGTGCCTCTCTGCTGCAGAAATTATGACCAGCTACTAGTTTCTCTTGCAGATACCTCCATCCCCAGGGATCTTTATGGGGTTAGTTCCAGTGCCTTTGTAGATTCTATAATCCATGAGTATGCCAGTCCTTTATATAGAACATTTTACCTAAACTGCCATATATGTGTGTGTAAGTATGGTGTTATATGTAAACTATCATAAAAAATTCTGTATAACCTACACTCATTTCTCTTCATGTTTTGCCTCATCTATAGATATCATACACTATCAATGCCATGTAAGTAAATAGTTGTGTTGTGTGTGGGATATGATGACCACAGCAGGAGTCTGGTCAGTAAGGGTACATTTTACATATTTAAAAAATATATTGTCACCCACGGTTGGTTGAATCTGTGCATGTAGACATTGTGATATGGAAGCTGCAGTCTGTGTACTGTGGGAGGTGACTGCCCCTGGGCCCTAAGAGTCTTGGTTTGGGGCTCTATGGAGGCACAGCCTGGTTTCTAGTCCTTGCTTCCTTCTCCACTAAAAGTACCAACTACCATAAGAGTCTCTTTGTATCTGAAGCTCCCAGTGAGGAAGGTTAAAGTCCACCCATTCAGGTGTCAGCTCAGCATTTGTATAATGTGGGAGTTGCATTCCTGAGCTGCTGGCCCCCTTTCAGAACCTGCCTAGTTGAGATGCCACTTCCCTGGCAGTCAGGCACTTAGGCTGAGAGAGAGAGAGAGAGAGAGAGAGAAAGAGAGAGAGAGAGAGAGAGAGAGAGAGAGAGAGAGAGAGCACTATGCACTCCCCCTCTACCCCCGCTCCTCGCAAATTTTCTCTAACAATTAACACTGCACTAACTTGACACCCCTCTTTCCTTGTTTGGCTTTGTAAACCCTGGTCCTTTTTTTTTTTTTCTATTAATTCCAGACATTAATATTTTCTTTCATGCAACTGCCGCCATTCACCCGTGAAACAGTTTGAACATTATGTAGCTGTCAAGATGCTTGGGGATTACCCAGTATGCCTTGCCTGTGAGAAAGTGACACCACAGAGGCCGAGTTTTGAGATGTTTATTTTGAGAGTACGCTGACAAGCATGAAGGTCTGATCCCAGAGTGGCAATTTCATTTAATTAAAGGCCTCTTTTTATTATAGCTTCCCCCCACTTTTTTTTTATATATATATATCAGGATGATTGTTAAGGCCTGACTAGCCAGAGGTGTTCTCTCAAGCTGCTGAAGGAGGGGTGAGCAGATGCTCACTCACCAGTGAGAATTCCACTGAGTGGCTGTGAATGCATTTATTTTTACTAGCCCCCAAGAACTGTTCAGCACGGCTATGTGCTTCAAATGAAGGCTGGGCTTCTGTTCTTAGGCTGCCAAACTGTAGATGGTAGAATTAGACACATATGATTTCTGTAGCTTATTTTAATTTCTTTGTTTATAGTTAGTGCCCTTGTAGTACAAGGAATGCTAACTCGGAAAGCTCCTGCTTTAGTAAAACTATTGACATTGAAGAATGTATACTGTCTTGTTCAATAGCGAGGCCACCTCCCATTCAAATAGCTGGGGGAACATATTCCACTTACTTGCAATGCTTCTGACTATTACAGCTACATGGAAACTTTAAAGGTGCCTATGCGTCAGAATGTTAAGGAATGGTAGTTCTTAATGACATGTAAACATTTGCAGCAAAGTAGTGGAATTAGTTTATGATATAATATTTGCAGATAGTATTGGATTGATTTTCATATCAGAAATTCATTCCAGTGAATATTCTTGGAGCCTGTACGGGGCCCTGAAATTCAACAGTAGGTCCTTGCATGCATCTTCATAGGGCTGGGTTTTACGATGGACCACAAAGCCATAATTTCAAAAGTTTTATGTTAGTAGCATCTTGAGCAGGCCTTCCCTGTCTCCCTGCTGGTTGCTCATTTTCTCTTGTTTCTTCACTGATCTGATACAGATAAGCAAGTCTGTCCTTAGCACTTTAGGTGATCAACACATTCACGTAACACACAGGCACAGCACATAATTCATGTATTATGTTTCTAAGCTTATTTTGCTTTAATTGATCTATGAAATGTGAAGGAAGATCTACCATCAGGTTCTTGTTTGGGGGTGGGGCTGTATCAACTCCAGGGATATTGTGCATTCTCTTTGGCATCCATTTCAAAGCTCCCCAGGAGGGGCCACTAGGGTCAGCTGTGTCAGCTCTGAGGCCAGCTGAGGGCCTGGCTGATGTGCAATTCAGCTGGCCGTGGGTGCGGACAATGTATGCAGCTTTGGTGCAGGTGCAAGAAGGCAGCAAAGAATGTCCACTCTGTTGACTTAATCTCTATGCCCTGGCTTCCAGGCTGAGTCCCCTCACACCGTCTTTTGAATCAGCGGTTGCAGAGACTGCTTTATTTATTATGATTATATTTTAAGGGATAAGATTTTGTTGAATCAACCATCTGCTAAATATTTGGAAGTGACTTCTTTCCCTTTTCATGGACTTTATGCTGATCCTGGGAGGGGCGAGCTTCTCCCCAGGACTCCTGACACTGCCTTGATTTTTTTTCTTTTTTTGAATTTATTTTGTGGGCAATTGAGGGGTGACATATGCACAAAGAAACCACATAAAAAGCTCAAAGAGTCCATTCAAATTCACCCACTAAAAGATAAAATGGAATTAGTCATTTGCCCTTAAATTGTAGCATTTCTCCCTTCCCGTGACACCTCTAGGGTTTCCAGTTCCTGCACAAAGGGACACTGATCTCCGTGTGTTCTCTGGCTTGCTTCGGGCCTGGGGACTGTGGGGAGAATCCTGACTTGATAAAGATGGCTAGATTTTTCTACATGTATTTTAAAATTCTTTCTTGTTCTCTTTTTCTTTTAAAGGCACAAGTGATCCGTATGTGAAATTTAAGCTGAACGGGAAGACACTGTACAAAAGTAAAGTGATATATAAGAACTTGAACCCAATTTGGGATGAGATAGTTGTGTTGCCAATACAAAGCCTTGATCAAAAGCTTCGTGTGAAGGTAATAATCCCGGCAGCTTTCAAACCAGCTCCTGTCTTCAAAATATTTACTCTTCTGTAGTTCTCAGGCCTCCTTAAAAGTGAACTTGCCTCAATTAATCCTTCCATTATTTTCCGAGGCTGGACTAAAATATTACTGTAGGAGAATATTTTGTTAAGACTCTTTATGAGACCGTGTTTCCCTCAAATCAGGGAGATACGTAAGCTACAAAGTCACTGTGTACTGTGTAAATAATGTTCTTATTGGCTATATTTAAACTTACTTAGTGTGGAAGAATTATTACTGGCCCTGAAGTGGTGACAAGCGTAGACACTGTTCTCATTAGAAAGAACTTTATACTTAATAGAGCTGCAAGCTACCAGGTGTAAGCATCAATTACTCCAACATCTGGGTTAAAACTGAACGAGTTGAGCACAGAATAGGATGGCTGTACAGTAGTTAGCAAATTTCTATTTAATTGGCAGATTTGCTCACCATGGAACATGCTAAGTTTTAATGAGAGGCCAATTAAACTACAGGAAGAGTCCATGGTGTATAATATTTTGTTGTATTTGACCACTGCTTCAAAAGTCTTTTTTGCTTCTGTTTTGAGCACAGTTGGCAAAATAGGCGATTTATTCCTCTGTATTGGCTTGCCTGTATCTGTCTTCAACTCCACTGTGCAAATGATTGTAATGTTTGAAAGATGGATTTTGGAGTCCCCAGCCTATTCTGTATGTTAGTAATGGGATGAACCTAGCTCGTTTGAACAGCCCTGTGTGCTAATGCCCAAACCCTTTTCTAGGTCTATGATCGAGACTTAACCAAGTCTGATTTCATGGGTTCTGCCTTTGTCGTTCTCAGGGATCTTGAACTTAACAGGTATCGTATTTTTACCTTGAATCATTATCAGTGAGTTTTGGGGGAAACCTATGTTTATATTAAATGGTGCTTATTTAGATTTTTTTTAAAATATTAAGGTCCATAATTTAACAATTTGTTTTTAATACATTATTTTGGTGGTAGAGCAGGAAGATCAGTGAACCAATGTTAAGTTTGATAATACCAGAGTTTTTCCCCCCCTAGGAAATTTAGTTTTACCAAATGTGGTTCTCTATCCACATCCTGCTGCCAACAAACACCTCACCGTGTTCAGTCTTTATGCAGAGGTAGTGGGGCCTTTGTCGTGAGCTCCTGATGTATGTACTTTTATGTCCTGTTGCCAATTAGTGTTAAAAATCACATGCTGTGTTTTTGCTTGCAGGACTACTGAACATATTTTAAAATTGGAAGATCCAAACAGTTTAGAAGACGACATGGGAGTGATTGTGTTAAATTTGAACCTAGTTGTAAAACAGGGTGATTTCAAGAGGCATGTAAGTGTGGACCTTTCTGTTTAATCTCTCCGTGGTGATGGCTTTTTGAGGACAGTCTGACAGACTGTCAATTGTATATTAAGTGGGAGAAGTAAAATATTTGCATCAAGTATCAGTGTGTGGTTATGTATGCTCTCTCTCATGAACCACTGGACAGACAACCCAGGTAGTAAGAAGTTACCTGGCTGACTTAAGGTATGGTTAGGATAGCTATTAAACTCCAGAATGTTTTGCCTGGATACACAAACCCTTGTAAGTAGAGTTTTTCTTAGTTATCAGAGTCTCCCTTTAGTCGTTCTTAGATGCTGGGCGACTTTCATATATTCAGTGACACAATCAGTTCCCAGAATTTAACATTTACATCATGGATTCTGAGACAATCAAGTGTCCACTTACAACACACCAAGGCCTTTGCCTTCTTTATTTGCTGTTGCTTTTAGCTGCTGACTTTTCCACCGGGTGCGTGTTTGTGAAAATGCAAATGTTAATGTTCTCTTGTCTACCACATGGAAATTTCTCATTAGCACACCATATAGTGGCGATGTCTGCACCGTCAGTGAAGCATTTGATTTTGTTAAGATAAGATAGAAAGTCTGCTCTTACAAGTAAACATGCTGATGAAAATTATAATCTCATTTTCATATTCATGAATTGTACATTATAATTCCAATAATTAAAATAAGAACACAATGTGTTTGATTACAATTTACTAAAAGATTAAAAAAATAAAGCTGAAGGGGTGACAGGAGAAAGAATATTTTTGTTATATTCAAACCTGCAGAGTCCAGTATGAAAATCTGAAGCCGGTTCACAGCTGGGCTTCTAATAACACCTTCTAAATTAAAGTAAATGTTCTTCATTTTAGCTATTGGTTAGTCTTTCTGTTGGAATTTATTTCATAACGAAGACTATAACTAATTTACTAGTAAACTCCCAGAAGCTGGCTTAAAGTAATAGGAAAAGTATACTAAGAATTTTTCAATTGTCAGTGTCTAGTAAACATTAGATTTTAAAATTTGAATTCCTTAAGATCATTTACTTTAAAAAATGACAGAATAAAATTCTAATGTAAACAAACATACACACTTGGGACCTCACTGAAACTGTCGATAGGATGAGGACGAGCCTGGTTTTCTCTGCCCCCTCTATCTGGGGCTCTTCTTTAGCCTCCTTTTCATCCTGTTGTGATTAATTCAGAATCTGTGCCCCTAGATGCACTATTCAAGTGTATAGTAGGTGTCAGGTAGCTTGAGGTGGGTGCTAGGCTAAATTAATATGTGATATGGATAAGTATTAGAACCAGGTGCCTGTGGTGCACCACTTAAGAGCCATTGTGTTTTTTTTCCAATTTCTTTGGTGACTTTTGTAAAGTTGGTTTCTCCCACGGAAATGGCTGCACCTTTTGAATGTTTATACGTCTCTCGCTGGACCTATGCTCAGCAATCATATCGCCTTTCAACTGCATTTCGGAATCACCACATTTGGAACTTTAAAGGAATAGCAGTTTGATTTCAATTTATCTCATCCTGCAGAGCAGTTAATGTGAGGAGCAGCGTAGGTTTGCACTTGGGATGCACCTCGAACTCTGTCTCTTCAAGGTTCAAAGAGTATGCTTTGTCTTTGTCTAACTTAGCCTGGCCCCTCTTAATATTTGAGCCCCATTCGCTGCCTCCTCTGTTGAGGTTGTTAGAATTTTCTGCTTACTTATGTGCTCTCCTTACGCCCAGTAGAAGCTAACTGTACAGGGTATTATATAGACTCTGAAAACAGAATCACACAGAGGACTGCCTGTCTCATTTACTTTGCATTACAATTTCCTTTTTTTTTTTTTTTTTTTTTTTTTTGCTTTATACAATTGATCTGAGCATTACCAAAGGGTCAATCATGGAGGGATGATTTATTATGAACCATACATAGTTTTTTCTCTTACAGGGCTATCACAGTCCATTTGGTTATACTAAATAGAAAAAAAATCTTTTTATTAATATTAAGTTGATAATAAAAAGTGGTTTTATTTGAGTTTTTTATGTGGACTAGCCCTTGGTCCTGGAGTGCAGTAGATTTATGTAATTAGTATGCTTGGTTTATACATTTTTCCACTAATGTGTAAACTGTGGAGGAGTTCTGGCTCAGCTTCTCAGTTTTGTACCCATTTTTCTTGCTAGCAGTGAGTCACGTTTTCTGGCTTTAGAACCAAAGTGAGAATAACATTCTTTTATTTATTTATTTATTTATTTATTTATTTATTTATTTATTAGATCTTTCATTTACACTTCAGATGCCATCCCCTTTCCCCATCCCCCCCTTAGAAAACCCCTATCCTATGCCCCCTTTTCCTTTTTGCATTTATACATTTTTTTAAAAAAATGTTAATCATAGGCTTTATAAGTTTGGTATTGTTCAGTCAGAGGTGTAACCCACTTCCCAACCTAGATATAACAACTATCTTTGACTGGTGGAGATACATGAACATCTGCCTCCCTGTCTCCCCCCTCTTTCTCTCTCTCATCACCTAGCTTCTCCTCTCTTTCTTCTCCTCCTCTTCTTACTCCTTTTCTTCCTCTCAGTACTCCTCCCACCTTAGCTCCTCCTACACACATCACCCTTCCTGTTAAAATGAAACTTTTCTCTCAAAATACAATTAGAACATTCTTAAGACGTGCAGCTTGTGTCTGTGCTAGATATCTGAGTATGGTGAGCTTGGCCCTGACTAGAAGGCGGAGAGAGAGAACTGCACTTCCCTTTTCTTGGAAAAGAGTGGGGTCATAATTAGCACTGCAGGCTTTGCCAACAAACTGTCGGTCAAGTCTACAGGCTTACTTAACCTCTCTGAGGTGTTTCCCTCATGCCTGGGTAAGAGTAAAGATACCATTATGGGGATTGGAATGATCATGGCATGATCAACTATGGGTGCCAGGCCTAATAGAAATACTCCATATATGGTAGCTTGTAGCATGATAGTAAGGTAGATATCATGTTAATGGCCTAACCTGTTTTATCTTTATCTTCTGTGATTGCTACAGCAAATCAAGCACTTATTAAAAAAAAAAAAAAAAAAAAAAAAGATCTAGTAGCTTTTTGCCCCTTTGAGGTTGCCATGAATTTCAGTGATTGGATTAAGTGAAAATAATACTTGATCTTTTATTGAGAAAATACCAGAATATTTTATTTTAAAGCCTAGTTGTAGCACCTGTCACTATGTTCAGATGCATGATGATGAAGTCACTATTTCTCCAGGACAAGTATTAACGAGGGTCTTATGGGTCCCCATGTTCTGTGCTAGCTGCTGCTGGTGAAATGGAAGTGAATTCCTCTTGGTGTTTATTCTTTTTCAGGTTTCCTCTTGATTGAGGAGACATTAGCAAAGCAGACATGCCATTTGCCTGCATTTTTTCTGTTCCTTGAGCATTATAGTAGATGTGGTCAGCTTGGTTAGATATATAATTTAATTGCAGTATCATGAGTTTAGCCACATTTTAACAAACAGGAAGATAGTGAGCCAGCCAGAGCAGACCATTGTGGTACTGGATACTGACTTGGGAGAAGAGGAGGATTTTTTTCTGAAAGAAAATTTCAACCATACAGAAAATTGAGCAGCCTTTTCAGAACAAAGGAGGGATCAGAAAAAGAACAGTGTGAAATGGGTTGGCCTTCAACACTTTTTCCTTTCTTCACACATTTGCTTGATCAACTAAATTAATTTAATTGGAAAATGATGATTCTAAAGTATTTTTTAGTATTTTTTAATTAGCTTACAAAATACCAGATTTCCATGTGGCATAAGTTCTGCATTCTTTTCTGTTATGTTGACTCT
The DNA here is from genome assembly GCF_011762505.2 of Arvicanthis niloticus. Lineage (NCBI taxonomy): Eukaryota > Metazoa > Chordata > Mammalia > Rodentia > Muridae > Arvicanthis > Arvicanthis niloticus. Next base: position 44,387,787 of record NC_047658.1, on the reverse strand, counting down.
CAAGTTTTAACCTTTAAAAATAATAGAATTATGTTTTCTATTAAGTAAATTTATGGATGACCTAAACACAAACTGACATTAGTTAAGAATTTACAAACAATTTTACAGTGCTCCCTAAACGCTGTCAGTAGAAGAAATCTGATATTCCCCTTTTTGAAGATGAAATTATGCTATTTCATTTATTTTTTTAAAATGTACTTATTGAGATTGAATGGTAGTTGTCTGCCAAGGCTGATCCATTCTGAATACTCTGAGGAAATGATTAGTATAGCTACCTTAGCGTGATATTTCTTTGTTTCTAATTTATTTTTTACATTAGCTCATTTTTTTTAATGGGGAGGGGGTGATTGGTAATGCTAACTTTCAGATTTGGGAGTAATAATGTGAATATAATCTGCATTATATGGAATGTCAAGTAGGTTGGTCACATTATTAATGATCCGATGTTTTTCTCTTTCATTTTGATATCTTCACTGTACATTGAAGCGCTGGTCAAATCGGAAGCGGTTAAGTGCCAGCAAGGTAAATTTGTTTGTTTTTGTCTTTATATAATTTGGATAAAAATTCATGTTTTTGATAAATACATCCGTGTGTGTATGTGTGTGTGTGTGTGTGTGTGTGTGTGTGTGTATGTGTGTGTGTGTGTGTGTGTGTAGTATTGCCCACATTTGATTTGTGACAGCGTTCTTTACTTTTTACTGTTTTAATAAATAAAAAGCAAAGGACATTTCTTTAGAGTTTCATTAAGTTAGGGCATGACCAGATGTTGGAACTTGTGCTTGTTTGAGTGGTGACATTTTATATGTACCAGGCATGTTAGAATTTTACACTTCATTAAGCTTGAAGCACTTAGACTGTGGCATGGTTAGCTGCTGTCCCTTCAGGAAGTTATTTGCCATGAGAAGGTAAAGTGATTGCTTCAGGGGCCACATGGTGAAGATGGGCTGAATCCGTGGAGGCCTTTATATGTCTCAGTCATATCTTCTGGATCAAGACTACTTCTTAATTGTTAAGTAGAAATATTTCTTCATGAAGTGCTGGTGGGTTATAGATCATTAATATATCTAAGTGATTGCATGATATTTTACAATTTAGTAGGAATACCAAGGAAAGGGTTCTGAATTTATTCTTAAGTTAATAAATTACAAAATTATAAATTAGGTAATTAAATGGCAAAATTACACTGAAAGATCCCCCCAAAGTATTTTTAACCTAACTTAGCAATTCTTGCTCCTTTATCAAGAGATGTAGAATTCTACTTAAATGAGGTAGTATTTTAGGCTCTGTCAAATTTGATTTCAGAATGTTGGAGCTAATTCATGCCTGTAGTAGAAAGAGGTTCTCCAGACAATCACTTGAATAAGCATGAGTGTGTGTGCACATGCAGTTTCTAATTGTAAGTGTACAATATCTCAGTTGATTATAAAATATGGAGTCTGCATTAAAATCAAGAATTCTTAATATTTTTGAGAGAGAGAGAGACAGAGAGAAGAGGGAGAAACACAGAGTCAGAGAGACAGGGAAATACATAGAGAGTCAATAAGACTCTCTTCCTTCAGAAATCAGTAGGTGCTGATAATGCTAGCACAACCCGATTCCAGTGCATCTTTCTGCTTCTTAAACATGCTAACAGAATTATGAAAAGGTAACTGGTCCTCCCCACCTCACCAGGTTCCTCGCTCTCTGGTCCAGGTTCAGACACAGAAGGGGGAATGATAACAATGGTGTGCTGTGATCTCAGGCATTCTCCACCTTTGCCTTATTCCTACACAGTCACTAGAGGGTAGGAGAACACCATTTCTCACCACAGAAGGGAGTCCAGCTCTCGTGCTCTGTATTAAGAGTTGCTGTAACCACCCAGAGCAGTAAAGTTTCCCAGAATGCCTTGGTGAAGCCTGACAAAGCAGTATTTTCTCCTTTATTGATTCGGCTACTGCACTAAAACACCGGTACTGTACATCAATAACCATCTTTACTTAGGGAGCTTCAGTCTGTGGAAGAGCACTGGCAGTTTGTGGGGGAACATAAAGGCGAGAAACAGAAATTGTGAGCCTGGGGAATATTGGAGTCTAGGGAGGACAGGAAAGGTTATGGAACAATGGCCAAAGGAATGAAGAGGGGTAGGAAAAATGTCGACGGCTTGGATAAAGATATCAAAAATATGAAGGGGACAGAGGATCCAGAGAGCAGTATTTATATATAGATACAACAGAGTTATGTGTTGAGGCTGAGCTGTGGGCTTTATTTTGCTCTTACTTTCTGGAATTTTGACTTCAGTGCGTGCTGGGCTCAAGAATGTAATAAATGCCCAAAGCCAGTACATATGTTAGTAACATTCCAGACAAGTAAAAATTTGATGAAGATGAGAGATATTCATGTGTGAGACATGAGGATTATATATTGCTGTGCACTTAATGGTGATGTCACCTTCTGTGCATTTGAAAGTATGCATCTTAAGGAAGAAACTGAGATAGCTTATAAATTGTCTTATGAAAAAAAGTACTCGACAATTCTACACCCACTGCCATTAACAGTGTAAACATGGATAAAATTCTCCGATCATATCCCTTTTGATATTTTAAACCCCGAATATCTTTAATTATTTAAAAATATTTGTATGTATAAATGTTTGGTACATGTGTATCTGTATATCACATGCAGGCCTGGTGCTTCTGGAGTCCAGGGGAAGAAGTTGGATCCCCTGGGACTGGAGTTACAGATGGCTATGAGCTCCCATGTGATGCTCAGTATTGAACTTGGAGTCTCTAGAAGAGTGATTCTCAACCTGTGGGTCGCCATCCCCAGGACCGTCACATATCGGATCATTTTTGACTCATAATAGTGGAAAATTTGCAGGAAAATCGCAACAAAATAATGTTATGATTGGGGTTCACGACAACATAAGAAACTGTATTACAAGATTGTAATGTTAGGAAGGCTGAGAACCAGTGCAAGAACAGCCAGTGCTCTTAGCTCCTCAACCATTTCTGCAACTCGTACAAATGTCTTTTTCTTTCTTAGGATTTCATATTATACTTAATATTAGCAAAAGATTACTTTGCTATGAATATCGAAAAATATACCTCTGTGCTACCGAATGCATAACGGGAATTTTAACCTCCATCGGATTTTGACAATGCCTTTATTTAGACAATTGCTTCTTTTTCTCTACAACTTTTGTATTTTTGGGGTTACCTCAAATATTCCCGAGTATGAGTGTCTTTGTGGCATGTTTTAAAATGTATCTTTGATATTTTGCCCTAGATTTCAATGTGATAGTTACAGAAGGACAGCTTTTTAAGATAGGCTTAGCTTCCATCCAGAAAAATCTTTTAAAATGACCATTGAATGGAGAAATCGGGGTTTTATATAATAGATCACAGACTGGCATCTACTTCTTTTTTCATTTCTGCTGTGCAGTAGCCAGTGTGGCCAGGGCTGCTCCAAAACATACTTGGGTGTAGTGCGGTGTGTGCTGCATCTCTATGTAAGAATATTCACAGCAGTTCTGACCACCAGACAGTTTAATGCAAGAGGGGACACAACGGTAACTAGAGACAGGGATAGCAGATCCATGGTGGTTTCTAGACAGCTTGTAGCTCTAGTCTTTCTCTATCTCTCTGTCTCTCTGTCTCTCTCTGTCTCTCTCTGTCTCTGTTTCTCCCTCTCCCTTTCTATTTCCTGCATGCACATCACACACACACACACACACACACACACACACACACACACACACACACACACACACACAGAGCTGTGGGGAGAGGCTCTCCTCATCTGGTCTGTAAAGATGTCGGAACACATGTTCCTTTAGCTGTGGATTTCCTGTGCCTTCCATGCATTTTCATTGGGATGAGTACGTACCTTACCACATCTCTTTTTTGACCTTCTGATTCACACATTAATATGTCAGCCATCTGAGATAAGAGAGGACCCACACCAGTGTAACATTTTTATCGTCTGTTATGAAATTACTTGACTAGTAGTGCCAACTTTTGGCCCTTTTGGCTTTGTAGACTTTTATTGCAGTTTCTGTGTGTTATTGTGGAGGCTGAACTCTGTGGGCTACACTTTCTAGGTTCCCCCTAATCATCTGTGCTCCAGCTGGCTCAGTAAGGGGAGAGAAATTGGCACAAAGCTTGTTTGCTGTAGAAGAGCCTAGACTGGGGGAGGCTAGTGAAAGAATTTGAAGGGGCCCTTGCCTGTCTGCCTGCCTGTCTGCTTGCCTGCCTGTCTATTGTCTGTCTTTTTTGAGCTGTCCTGTGACCAAATCTCACCCAGGAAGAGGAGTGAGTTTAATGATTGCTTTTCTGTTTGTAGTTAGGGAAAAAAAGAGAACCAGTTCTATCCAAATGGTGCCTCTCCATTGATTGGATAAACAGGTCTGACCATACACATTTCTCTATGTGAACTCCCCATGCCTTATTGGTCTGTGAGCCTGGAAGTAGTGTGAGGGAGTCCTTGATACATGAAGAAACATTCAAGGAGTCCAGGGCGCTGTGTGTTTCCTGACACACTCTAGTGAGCAGCATGCTATGCTTTTGGTTCGTTCATTTGCTCACTTCCATTTGAACATGTCCTTTAATGTCTGCTCACAGTAACACGGTTGCACTATATGCTTTTTGGGTTAAACTATGGACTTGGAATTATATGTTCAACTGCCATATATCTCTTTGTTCATAAATCTCTCTCTCCCTCCCTCTCTCTCTCTCTCTTTCTTTACCCCTCCCTCCCTCCCTCCCTCTCTCTCTTCCCTCTGTGTATGCACACGCGTGTGTCTGTTGTTTATATTTAAATCTTATGGATCTATGTATTTCTGTCTTATTCTCCAAATATTATCTGTCATTTAATGCTTTCCTCTATCCTTTTATTGTTGTTAACTCTTGGTGCTAGGAATAGAACTCCAGGTCTTAGGCTAAACACATGGTCTACCACTGAGCTCCACCCTTGCCTTGTCTCTGTCTATTTGCTGTCTGCTCTCTGTAGGTCTAGTTGTGGCCCTACATAGTCTCATGCTGAGTGTCTCAACCCTGACCCTTCTGCTGTTTTTTTTTAAGAAGTTAAGGTCAACATGAAACAAGGCAGAGTGACTTCTGGGATATTCCTGCTTTCTGGAAGCTGCAGCCATGTTCAGGTCAGGCTGTCAACCTGCTAGAGCTCTGTAAGCTTCTATGTGCTCTGGGGTAGAGAGTCAGGACACCATCTTCTTAGGGATGTGACCATATCTGTGTTCTCAGTAGTATTAGACTCAGTCTTGCACCAAAATTTGTCATGGGAAATTATCTTATAGCAGGAATGCTGTCCTGGAATGTAAGTGTGAATTAGAGAATTTGAGTGTGTGGGATGAGTGAGTCTTTAGGGCCAGATAGCAAGACCATCTCCCAGTCCAGCATGGCAGTAGGGGGGGCCCAAGGTTTTGCACAGGGAAGCTTTTGAGAAGACTGGAGTGATGGAGCATGAAAATATGGCCACTCAAAATAATGGAGCTGTCAAGAAAGAGGCAGAGATGATGTTAGGGTTCAAACAACCTGCTCCTAAATATTACTCCCAAACCAGTCACATTTGGAAATTGTTATAATTATTTTTAAAGTCTATTTTAAAACTGTTTTTGCTTGATAGATTTGAGACAAGTTTTTACCACGCAGTTGTGAGTAACTTAGAACCTGTTATGTAGATGAAATTGGCCTCAAACGTATACTGCTTAACCTACCTCAGTCTCTTCCCCTCTTCCCCACAAGGATTGAGATTATGGGCATGCACCACCATGCTCAGTTTAAATACAATTTCTTCACTCCCTGTTAATAATAGAAAATGTATTTTTTTGTCCCAAATTTAGAGAATCATTGACCACATACAGTACTAGTCTATTTATTAAATCTTTTCTTAATTTAGTTTTTTATTTTCACATACAAAACACAAGTGATGATATTTCTTTATAACTAAGAAGATAAAGATAGCATCTTTATAACTCTAGACACAGACAGTGTTTGTATTGTTGGAGCTTTTGCTACAAGTACATGTACAGATATAAATCTCATCTTCCATGTACATGTATGTGTGGGAAACATAGAAAGTTTTCTTTGTATGCTTAGTTGAGGATTTTATGTAGTTCTGTCAGCGCTTATGGCCCAGGACCCTCTTTGGATGTTGTAGGGAGTTGCAGAGGAGGGGCTGTTCTAGAAACTGGGTCCCTGCATGTGTGGATCTGCTCTCACTGTGCTGTAAATCTGTTGACAGGAAGCAGTAGTTTTACATGTTGAAACCACTTGAAAGGAATATTTCAGTGAAGGCTTTTATAGGCTGGTTGCTTTTCTTCAGCTTTGCAAGGGAACAGTCCACAGAGGTGGAGACCCACTTTGCTAGTCAATTTTTGGACAATGGTGGTTGAATTTTTAATTTCCTTTTGTGCATTGGCTTCTGTTGGCTACCTGTGTTGTCACAGAGACTTTAGGACCATAATGGGTATATAGGATATGTTGGCAACTCCAGACCCTTCACTGCTGACACCTAAAAAATTAATGGATTGTATAGTATGTTGCATGTCCCCTGTCTATACAAGTCACTGCTTTTGATCTTTATTCTTTGTTTGTTTATTCTGTGTGGTATTTATATGTGTGGTGTGTGTGTGTGTGTGTGTGTGTGTGTGTGTGTGTGTGTGTAGGTCTGAGGAAACTCTTGGCTATCCTGCCTTATCAACCTTTGCCTTATTCCTTAGGCAAGGGTGGTTCACTGAGCCTGGAACTAGTCAATTTGACCTAAACTGGCTGGCAATTTAGCTTCAGCCATTTTCCTTTCTCCATCTACATTTATGCTGCTAACAACCAGATGCTCATGGTCATGCTGGTCATTTTTTGTGGGTGCTGAGCTGGGGGATTCAAACTTCTGTCTGCATGCTTGTGAAACACATGCTCTTATCCACTGAAGCATCCCACCAGACCCTTATCCTCCTGCATCTTTCATTCCCTTTTCTTTTCCCTTTTGTTTCTTCTCTTTTATTTTCTGGTATCCATTTGCACATTCCATTCTGGAGCTGGCAGGGAATGTAGTGTTGCTGTTGATGACCACAGACCTTCCTCCCACCTCCTAACATCATGGTCAACCTTGGTGTCACCAGGCTACAAGTCACTCTATAAACCCTGTATAAATGTATTCACTTTGAGAACCTTGTGAGATTCTGAAATGAATCTTGGATCCTCCTGGAAGTGGGCAAAAGTTCCTGTAGCATACAGATTCCTTTTCTTACAGCGGAGCTCTGGGTGTGGGGTTATGGTGACTTGTAAGTAAAGAAATCATTGGGGCAGGGGAGGCTGTTTCATTTGCATGGGAATCAGTATGTTTAATAAACTGAGGATCACACCCTGTCTTTATTTTTTTCTATTAATAATTGATGGATGTGCTTTCAATGAACATCACTTTTTCCTTCTAAGAAGAATGAGTGTTGTTCATAGGGAGTGGGGGCCCAGACACAGAGAGATGAATGGATCACATAGAAATACTAAAAGGTTCTGATCCTTGGGGAGGAAGGAGGAAAATAACAGAACCCTGATGCACTATATTTTATTCCTCCTGTCTGGGGAGGAATTAGGGTCAGGACCCAGAAACTTTTCTCTATCAGCTGGTGTTTGTTTCAGCTCAGGTGGGGTGGGTTTCCCCTTTGATGGGTCATTTCCTCCTTGCCTATCAAATTCCAAGCCGCATTAAGATGACAAATCTCCCTTATAGGCAGGGACAGAGACATGAAACCCCAAGTATTCAGCTAACTGAGTGAGTGTCAATGAGTCGATTTATTGTGGGGTGAATGTTTGAAGAAGAGAATATGTTTCACTAACCTTGCTGTGCAATAGAGCACACACTGGATGTGTCTGTCTGTCTGTCTGTCTGTCTGTCTGTCCCTGTCTTTCTCTCCCTTCAGGAAGGAATGCTGAAGAAAGTATATAGAATGTCTTTAGATCACACACAAGTACATAGATGTGGGGTTTGCAAGTGAAATGTTTTTTAAGGTCAAATGAGTAGAATAAAAGTCTTACTTTCTTTCCTATCTGCGTAATATGCAATAAATAATTCTCTTCTTCTACCCTGCCTTTCGCCGGAGGGGGGGGCGGTGTGAGGTGGGGTGGGGGTGGTGGTGGGTGGTGGGGAAGAAAACTTGGCCAGTGAATGAGGAAGTCTATCAGATCAAACATGACTGCGTTAAATACTAAAATATTCAAAGTCCGACGGAGATAGATAAAGGCTTTGATGGAAAGAGGATATTTCCCAGGGACATTACAAGCCATAATCCAGATGTTATGCTGTAACACAACGAGTGTCCATGGATAGATCAGGAGCTTCAGCCAAGCCCTGCCTGATGCAGGCCTCGGCTTTGCCCTCCCATGCTGTTCTGCCATATGGAACCCATCTCCAGCCCCCTTAATAACCAGCTTTGGATTCCATTTTCACAGAGCTCACAGAGCTAAGTGGGGCTGCTTTATAGACAAGTTAGATAGAGGCCTTTCCAAGGTAAACATCCAATTTGAAATTAGGACATACCGCACTGCAAAATTATTTTAGGGCATATTTCATGAACATGTTGCCATTTTTCTTAGGCAATTGCCAGACTGTAGGATGCCCTTTGATCCCTTGTGGACATTACTCCCCGTTTTATAAAAGGGATTTTGAAATAGTTGCAGTGTTGAGGGAGGAATGTATCTGTCGGAACTTTGAAGCATGGCCGTGGGACAGGTCATGCTTTAGCTCGTTGGTTAGGAGTCAAACTTTTAAGAAGGGGGAAAAAAACAGCAAAAGAAGGGATCACAGCAGGACTTATGAATCAAAATCTCATTTTTTTTCTTTAAAGGCAGACATTTCAACTCATGCACTCAAAAAGCTATAAAAAGTGTAAGTGTATATGCTGTGTTTGTATGTACATCTGTAGGTGAGAATACACGTAGATGCATGTCTGTGTTGTGAGCTGCTTTTGTAATGTGATTTTAGCAGTCATCTAATTTCAACTATTTTGCATCTCTTATTGGATATATTGTATAGAAGACCAAGTGATCATTAGGGGTTAAGAGATAATCTTTGTCTTCTTGGAGAAGTGTTTCTCTCCTCTTTCATTATTTTCCCATCTGCATGTTTTGGTCTGCATTAGTACTATGAAATTAGTCTCTCTCTTTCTCTCTTCTCTCTCTCTCTCTCTCTCTCTCTCTCTCTCTCTCTCTCTCTCTCTCTCTGTCTCTGTCTCTCTGTCTCTCTCTCTCTCTCTCTCTCTCACACACACACACACACACGCACATGCACTTACATTCATGAAAGAAAATCACTATGTGCATCATGGATAAATGTTGAGAGTACATCCTTCCATAAAAGTAGTGTTTTTTAATGTTAACACACAATTTTCATCAAAATACAAAGAGTGGCACTGATCCATCATTTCTTGAGAATGATGGAGTGACAGAGTTGTATCAAGTAAGCTCATACATTATTAATATGGACCTGACTTACTACTCATTAGGATAAGTTGTTGCTTCCTGGTGTTTAAGCAAATTGGGGTCTAAATGACCACAAAGACAGAGAAAGTGGATGGTAGGAATAGACACACAAGGTTAGCAATGCATTGGTTTGTCCTGATGCTCAATTACACTCACATTCTTCAGTCCAGGGATCCTTTCCTCTAAAGAAAAATATATGCTCATTAGAATTCACTTATCAAGGAGAGTTTGGAGATGAAGTCTGACAGCTAAATGTGGCAAGTGGATCAGGTGGAAATCCTAACTCAAAACAACTGAGTATGAAGAGACCACTGAGAGATGGGTCCAAGGAGAGCTCCACGGGGTTCTGCGCAGTGCTAAAGGGAGGATGGTTCCTTTTGTTGAGTGTCACGGTGACATTTTGATCCCAGAGAAACAAATATGGATTTCTCACTAAAATGTTGTAGGAAGACACGATGAAGGGAGGGATTGATGAGATCGGTGGAAAGTCGAATGTAGTGAGTGAGGGCATGGAGATTGGTTCTATTTTGTGGGAGCTGAAAATGTACATAATGGGGATTAGAAAAAGTGCAGCCATCATCTTTATCATTTTGTAATAGATTTTTGTCTTCTGTCTATACTGTGTTTAACAGATATACAAATAAAATCATTTAGAAAAAGGAAAACAACAGATTGAATTACGTAGTCCTTCTGGTCTTCAGGAACTCTGAAATGTATTTTTTACTCTCCTTCGCATCCCAACTGGTCTCACCTCAGCCTCTAGATCCACACAGGTTATTTGACCAGCTAGGTCACTGTAAGCTACACTTGAGCAGTGGCTCCTCTCACTGGCATGGGGTTTAAAATACTTTCCTGACCAATGAGGGGGACACAGGATAAATTTAAATGTGATAAAGAAAATCCACAGTCATTATTGTTAAGTCCCCAGAACAATTTTGTCTCTTAGTGCTCTGTTTTCAAAACTGCCTTTCTCCACTTCAACCTAGCCAAACAGACAAAGCCAAGTTTAAGGAATTCTGTGAAAGAGCTCACCAGAGTGGAAGTGCAGACCAGAGCTCAAGCCCCACATTGCTTGCATCTATTTTTTGCGTACAGTGGAAGCAACTCATAGAACGGAGAGCCTGGATTTGCAAAACCAAGAGATACTAATGCTTTCTCCCAAGCCTAGAGAACTTCAGGCTGAAAAGGAGACGGGGAGGGGGCTGAAATTCCTGTGTCTATGTCTGCCAGACTCATTTTGAAGAGCAACCAACATTTATTTATTTATTTATTTATTTATCTATTCATTCATTCATTCATTCATTCATTCATAGTCCTCCTTGATCCGCAACCTACGCCTCTCAGAGTCCCTGAGGAAGAACCAACTCTGGAATGGGATTATAAGTATAACTCTCTTGGAAGGGAAGAATGTCTCAGGAGGGAACATGACAGAGATGTTTGTCCAGTTAAAACTAGGAGAGCAGAGGTACAAAAGCAAGGTAAGTTCTGTTAATTCCACAAGGGAGGACATCATTTTTCCGAACAATAAAGATGAAAAATCTTCCCACTCTTAAGAGTAGAGCCAACTAATGTTAGCCTCCCCACAGCTTTGTTAAATAGCATCCCTGAAACAAGGCAATAGTCTAGATGCATTAAACTATAGTGGGTGTTGCTTAGTGTAATTCATTTTCACATGGATTTCAGAGACAGGAAAATCTTCTCAAATCACAGTTCTGCATGCATGACATCTTCAGTTTGAGAATCAGCAACGTGGGCTTCCTAGACAGCAGGAAGAGGGTAGACAAGTGTTCTTCATAGCTCTAAAAGACAACATTAATATTGGAAAGAAGTAAAAGTAGTTTCAAAACTGTGTGTCCTGTTTTATCTTTCCCTTGTGTGTCTTAACACACAAACTAGATCTGATGTTTCTGAGGTTTGCTGATTTTTGTTGTTTTCTTTTGTGTTTTTTGGTTAATAACGACAACAATATCACCCAACTGCATAAAGTACTAAAAAAATAACAGTGTTTTTTAAACTGTTTTATAAAAATAAATTGTCTGATCCTGCCAATCTAACCTCCATATAGTTCTTAATCTTAGTAATTTGGTGTGGATTGAATTAAAAAAATCATCATTTTTAAACCATAGCAATTTATTAGTTTTTATATTTTTTATAACTATTTTATAACTATCAGATAGGAATAGTTGATATGTTTTATAAGTTAAAGGGGCTAGGGTAATTGAAAGTTATGCCCATTGCAAGAAACCATATTAAACATTTTTTTCCTAGAAAGTTTGGAAAGCAAATCATTTCCACAAGGGTTTTCTGGTACCCAGAAAGCAGCAGAGTCGATATAGATAACTTGGGAAAGGAGGCAGGAAGGCCAGAGGCTCTGTGATGCCCAAACTACAGTGCAAAAAAAAAAAAAAAAAATCCAACATTAGATATCCTTCACTCCAAGGCACATAGTGAACAGAAGCATACAAGATAGATAGGTAGGTAGGTAGGTAGATAGATAGATAGATAGATAGATAGAGAGATAAAGAAATAAATCAGCATGAATGGGATCTGAGATGTGCAGAGAATCCTCTCAAACAGGTCATTTCGGGCAGAGCCTGGCACTGACTACATGAGAATGATCACTTTCCTCTATTGAAGCATCTTTAGCCAGTCATGGTCAGGCTAAGGATCTGTAGAAAGCTTGTTTATCCTGTGAACATTTAGCTATTCAGTGGGAGGTGATATGTAGAATTAGTTCAATGTCTAGCATATGCCCTATAGGAAAGACTGCACTGAATTTATATGTCTAAGGCATCTTTTTCTCCTTTGAATGTAAGCTCTGTTATCTGATACGTTAAAAATGGTATAAAAAACTAGGTGAAGTGACAAAGAGCTGACATGTGTGTGAGCTGCTTGCTCAACATGCTTTTTTTCTTTTTCTTTTTTTCTTTCTTTCTTTTTTTTTTTTTTTTTTTTTTTTGCATAGAAATAGTTGGTGCTGATGATTTAAGTGTTGGCCTGTAACCTTAAGGCCAGACCGAGTCACCAATGCTTGAAATATTTATTCACAAAATCATCTCCATAAAAGAAAGAAAAAAAATGGAGATCTTACCAACACAGCTACCCCATCAGCAATTTGGTCACACTTAGAAAACACAGGAACATGCGTGTGATTTTTCTAAAATTCTTGCTGATGTTTCAAGTATGATAAAATAGAACTTTCTGGTTTTCCCTCTGCCATAGTGTTGGGATTTAGTATCTTCGGACTGAAAAATAGACAGATATATGTTATCACATAGTATCGAGTTCCTACTTAATGTGCCAAGAAGATTTTAATTGAACCTACAAACTGTATGTTTATCTGATGCTTAGACCTGGTCTAATAAACATCAACACAAAGATCACTTGCATTTGATTTGACAGTTAATGCTATCTTCTGTAGGAATGACCAGTTGTAGGCCCCTCATTCACTGCATGTTTGTGTGGATTTTATAGTTCCTTATGCTAGTCTTTTTAACTTGATGGAAAAATTGCTGTGTTGTGGAGTCATTTAAAGAGTAGTCATATGTTGTTAACTTGAGTCCATGAGGGTCCCTTCTATTCCAGAAGTTAAGTATGTCTTGCTAAGAGACCAGTCTCATCATGGGGACTTCCTTCCCTGTAGACATAACATGAATGTGTAGCTGCTATAGCCATGACCTACCTTCTGAGAAAGTAAATCCTGTAACTGCATGTTTTCTAGACACTGTGTAAGAGTGCAAATCCGCAGTGGCAGGAACAGTTTGACTTTCACTACTTCTCTGACAGGATGGGCATTTTGGACATTGAAGTGTGGGGAAAGGACAGCAAAAAGCATGAGGAGCGACTGGGCACGTGAGTCACTCTGCTACTATTGGGGTGGGGGCTTCTGATTGCACAGGGCCAGCTCTGAAAGAATACCTTATCTGTTTGGGTTGAGAGTGGACACCCATATCCTATTCCTAAGAAGCCAGTAGTGAGCTGGGCATCTACTTAATGTGGAAGGGCTGTTAGTCAGTTTTCTAATTGGTAAATGCAGCCCAGTATTCATTGCAGGCTCTAAACAGAAGGAAATAGAGTTCCACTTTATTAATAAGGAGCTCATTTCAGGAACTCCTGATGATAATAATATACTTAATGGTTAGCATATATAGGAACTGCTATCATATTGGCATTCAGATACTGCAGATACTTGCACATCTTACATGATTTGTCTCTGTATTACAAATAATAATATAATATAAAAGCTATGCAAGTGGTTGTTAGATCCCAAAATGTCTTCATGTGGTTACTACGGGCATGTTCTCTAAAGTAAACATTTTACCCAAGGTTGGTCTAATCCACATGTACACTCTATTCATTCAAAGGACACACTGCGGTTTGTGAGCCTGGAAATCTCCATAGAGAGTTATGTGCTGTTTCAGGCCATTGGGATGTATTTGTAAACAGAGCCAAGAGTTCATTTTAGTTTCACAAACTAATAAATAAAAGAAGAAGGTGAGTTGTTCATTGAAAGAAAAAAAAATTCAATGTCCTTGCTGGATTTTGTGACAAACTATCATAGAATCTGGAGCAGCCAAAGCCATTCTGTTGTTTATTTGTTTACTTTTGACTCTTAACAGCTCAATTGATGTGGTTACCCATGGGTAACAGATTATAACGTCAGAATTATAGTTTCTTCCAGGATTGTAGCAAGGAATACAATAAAACCACAAGACCATGCCTAGCTTGTAATAAGCACAAAGGAAATGTGCTGGCCGCAGTTCACCTCACCTGTGACTTCCGGCCGCAGAGCCCCTCAAGCTAGGGAGAGCAAGTTATCCTTGGCCTGGAGAAGAGTGAGTTCTAGAGCTAGGATTTGGAGTATATGGAGCCCATCTTTTATATCTAATCATCCCCTTTTGCTCTTCCCCTAGATGCATAATTTGTATATAAATCTTAAATGAGGAACACAAATTTTTAAAAGGGATGCCAACAGCTATTGGTTGTCAGCTTCCGGCCTGGAGCCAAAACTCAAAGCTGTATGCTGAGCCACTGCTGACGCATGAGAGAGACGTTTTCACCTCTCCTATGGAGCCAGTACACCTTGATGTTTGGGATGCTAGCCAAGGAGAAGGGCTTATTACTCAAAACTAACGATTAAAATAACTTATCTTCTCTAACCCATTCATTTTACAGTGGGGGTGGTGGTGGTGCAAAGAGAACAATAAGAAGTTCAGAGGGAGACATGGCATGAGGCCAGTTAAGCAGTCCTTCGGAGAATGGTCTTTCTCTCTGCAGTTCTTAATGTAAGGTGTGGAACCCTGCAATGTAATGCCCTCCTTGCTACCAATATCTATCTTACATTCCCAAGGTGGCTGCAAGGGGAACTTAGTAACCCCAGATTTCTTCCCTTGTTTCTCTGCACAGCTAACCTGTTATATGGTGTTCCCTGACATGCAGCAAGACACTTACAGCAAGCTGGCTCTCATCTACTGCATAGAAATTACTCCCCACAGTTATATGGGGAGAGGATGCGCCTCTGTACCCAATGTCTACTTTCCAATATGCATGGCCAAGTAGCCACTAAGACAATGGCAGAGCAATCTCTGTCTTGCATCCTGTACCTTCTTTGGGGTGGGCTTTGCCTTTCATGTCTTCTTCTGCATCCTCAGCTGCCTTATCTGGTAGGCAGCTCTCATGGCCTTGTAAAGTCCACTGGGCCAACTGGCTGGATTGCATAGCAAGCTGGGTCATGTCATCTAATCCAGATCCAGAAGTTGAGGGCTAGTGTTTGACAGTCTCTTCATGTTCAGTTACTAGTCTCATCTTGCTTTATTTCTCCCCTGGCCACACACAGGAACTGAGATGCCACAGATATTTCTCAGTCCCTCTAACATCCTCAGCTGTCATACATGCCAGAGCTCTGACAATTTTGAGGGCAGTAGGATCAGAAAGTCGGGACAAAGGCTAAGTTAGGAAATGCAGAGAACGCAGTGTCCCGAAGTGTTATCTGCACAGTGGGCATCTGGGCCATCCCGAGATGAATGGCCCATGGTTATTTTAGTAGGTGCAAATAATAATGCCTTGAACGTCTCATGTCACTGCATTGTCACGTTTCCGTCACATAATAGGAAATACTTTTCCAAATGAGCATTATGTGGCTTCCCAGTGACAAAAAATAACCGAAGACGTCCTGTATGGTCTGTGTGAATTTTCAGTATTCATTTATTATTTTAGCAGTTTCCTGTTTGTAACTGAGATGCCTACCTGCCTGCTGATCATTCTGTCCTTCCTCCTTATGAGTTGGAAAGGACTGTTGTTTCTTTTTTGGGTATCCTTTTCCTTTTTCCCCTCTTGCAATGCAAAAAATAAATAAATAAATAAATAAATAAATAAATAATAACAAAAATATCTCTTGGGAGACCTATCTCTATACAACAGTGCCTTGCAGTGAACAGCAAGGTCTTTACCCACGTCAAATACTGCTTCTCAGCGTTAATGTACCTATGATGTCCTGGATTTTGTAATTCTAATACTTAGAAGGATGTGGAAGGAGGATGAGTGTGAGTTTAGCCTGGGCTATACCACCAAACCCTGTCTTGTAAACAAAACCAAGCAAACCATTGTAATAGGATACAGCTGTCTGTCAAGGTACTTATGGGATGCTTCTTATGAGTTGCTTTTTTTCAAAAGTTCTATTTGAAAAATTACTTAACTCTCTCTCTCTCTCTGTGTGTGTGTGTGTGTGTGTGTGTGTGTGTGTGTGTGTGTGTGTGAAGTTATTCATGTGAAGGTCAGAGGACAAATTTCAGGAGTTGAATCTTTCTTTCCATTCTGGCTCAAACTCAGGTCATAAGGCTTGTGCAACAAGTACCTTTAAAGTTCCTTTTCCTATTGAGCCACCCCACCAGCCCAAAATTTCAACCTTTTTATCCCCCACAGATTTGTTTCTTTGTAGTGTCACTCTAAAGCTTAGCTATTCCTACTTCAACTATTCAAAAATAGAAGACTCTCAAGTTGTGTTAACAGACACTCACTGTCTCCTAAGGCCCACTTCCAGAGAACACAGTCATGTTAATACTGTGACACCCTTGTAAGGAAATTCTCCTTGGTGGAGCTTCCCATTGTAGATAGTTTGATATGGTGAAAAAAACAACACACTGAGGGGAGCAAGGGTTACTATGTGATTTTGGTAATGAACCCACTGTGTGTTTGTTTTGTTATCCAATGGGGGTCCATGGCCAACATTCAAGTAAGAAACTGTAGCAATATCCATTGGCATTTTCTACAGTGAGCATTACATTAGTATTAATAATTTTCTATTTTTTTGTATGGAAAGTATAGATCTCTATAATACTTAAAATTAAAATTGTTTAATTCAAGTAAATTAACTGTAACCAGTAAAAGTCACTATGGTTTTTTTCCCCCTAAACATAGACCTTATGATTGTTGTTTCTTTGTGTGAGTGAGTGGTGGGTATGTTCAAGAATGTTTAGTGATTCGGAGATGAACAGCGCCATATCACAGTTACAGATGGTAGCCTTTGCTTACAGGAGCCAGGCTCCCACAAACAGTGGCAATGTTTAGATCGACTTTTCTCTGCCTCTGTATGCTGTGATGCTCCGGAGTCTGACTTCTCCTCTGCCACAGCACATACACCCACAGGCTTTACCCAACCTTCAGGTAACTTCAAAGATGGGGTAAATGGAGCCTCAAAGATGAATATGCTTTCAGAAGAGCCAGCCTCCCTCAAGGACAGGCTGCCTAACTCATTGTTTTTTGTTTTTTTTTTTTTTTTTTATTGGCAAAGCAACTATAAAAAGAATCATCAGATCCAAGGCAGGGAGAGTGAACTTTCACAGAAAGGAAGACATAAGTCTAACAGAAACCAGTCCCATCTATGTGTGCATCTGTTATAATAAAACTAACAATGCCAGCAAATGACAAAGCACAGGAATCCTATCATGGGCCCCTCAGCACAGAGTTAGTTGTGAGCTCTATGCCCAGTTTTTATTTGTGTGCTGAGGATCTCATGTCTTCCTGCTTGAATGACAATCCTTTTACCCAGCCAGCCATCCTCCAGACTCTGTTGTTAATGAAATGAAAATAAAAGTATGAAGAACAGATGAGTATAAATTATCCATTTTGCACTGTTTCAAAGAAATCATTTTCTTAATGGATATATTCCATTTCAGCGTGGTTGAAGGGACTTTGTTTCATAGAAACTTAGTTTGCAAAGGTTGGGAATAAGATTTCATGCTCCTGTTTTGATCTGCCACACAGTCATGCCTCAGTCCCAGATGGTGTCTTAAAGTGGCTCTGACAACCTACTGGTTTATTAGTGGCTTTGAGGCAGTGAACAATCCAGGCTGGAATATTTCTCTGGACAAATTGCAGCCCACGTCGTTGATCTGCTTTTACAGCCAGGCTTGACACATTCACCGTTCCTTCCTGTTCGCCCACTTCCTCGGCCTCTGAGATTTACAGCTTTTCAAACTACAGCACTCTTTCCTGCCCCTTGCATTTAAGTTAAAAGCTGACCAGTCTGTAATATAAAACATGGAATTATGGTAATGAGGAAGAGGTTAAAAGCTATCACGGCAAGTCAGAGTTGGGCCAGTTTGGCTGACTGATATGGTAAAATTATGTGTTGAATTAAAACATTAAAATGTTGTGGGATTAATGGAGAAAGACAAGAACAGGAGGTCAGAAACAATGCTAAGTCAGCACTTTAACAGCCTGTGGTAAGAAAGGGAAGCTTTAATAAATGTCTGTTGCAGGGGAAAAAAAATAATAAAAGTAATTTAGTCTCTGTTTCCTTCGGGTAAGTAGAACTGTGGAATTCTCAAGCTCAGACCCAGGAAATCCATTTATTTTGGTTGTTTTCTATACAGGGGAAGGATAAAGGTTATAAAATAATTAACCAAAGAGACAGGTTTTATCGTTTGAGATTTGGGGTGTGTGTAGTTTTTCTTTCCCACTGGCAGTGATTTGTTTGACCATTCATTTATTCACCAATACAGACACCTCTTGAGTTGTAGGCAGGCTTCAAAGCAGTGACGGTTTATTACTGAATTACAGAGGTGAATCTCCTGCCCTTTAGCACTAAATTCTGGGCAGCTGCAGTGAGCCTACCATTGATATGAAGGTTGTGAATCCCAGAAACCATTCACATGAACTTGGGCATCTGATAAAAGTAGACAGAGTTCCAGAAACAGAGTGATGTATACAGAGATTTGTGAGGAGTCCAGAGTCAGACAGAGAAGGCTGGAGTGATGATCATAGAATGGACCCAGTAGCTTGCCATGTAAGCATGATAAGCTCACATCCAATAACCCAGGTAAAAGCCAGAAGCACAGTGGGAGTTGCTGCAATCCCAGCACTGCTATCGGGAGGTGGAGGCGAGAACATACCCAGGAGCTTAGGTTCTGCTCAGCTTAGTGCATGCCACAGACAAACAACAAAGAAAGTTTGTCTGAACCATGGTAGCAGGTGAGGACCAACAAGTGAAGCTTTTTTCTAATCTCCACAAGCATCCCATGGCACACATACTTAGGAAGTGGGCACAAACATAGGCAGGCATCTAGAGAGATGAGCTCTTTTGTTGTGTAGAAACTTGATGGGGAAACGGATGATAATGTCTCTGGATAAAGTTGGTGGATAGAGCAGGGCTTGTAGCCGTGGAATCCTGTCAAGTGGGTGAATATGGCAGTTTCTCTCTAGGTGTGCATACACAGGTGACCATTCTGCCTTTATTTCTACAAGGTGAACCTATGAATTGTACCAGTATTCCTATCAACTTCATTTGCTAGGATCCGAAGCTAGAATGTGCATTTTCTGAATCCCCATGGATTCTAGGGGTTGAATATCCCGATTGCCCAAAGAGGGTCATTAACCTTGCACAAAGAATAAAACACCATATCCCAATGACAGCAATTCCTCCTTAATGCTAATTAATCAGATTTCTTATATGGGATGTTTGAGTGGTTACACTTCATATAGTTTCTTACAGCAAAGCAATTTTATAATAGTGTTATTTCTTTATCTCATTTTATTAATAAACAGATCATTGGGTATTCTGGCCCATCTTCATAGGGTATAGTGAGATTAAACATTACTTTACATTTCTTAGGTTAATGTCTCTGATGTCTTTATTGATGAATTTATGTTACCTTCAAGCAATCTTGGCAATTAAAACTACTTTTGTTGGTGTAATTTACCACAGGTAAAACAATAGAATTTCTATACCCCAAGATTGATAAATAGAATCTAGGAGTCAAAACCCATTTTTTTTTTTAAGTAAAGCTTTTTTACTAAGCAATGTCATTTATTTCTATTGTTAGTTATATTGTATATATATTAGTTATAGTGTATATAATATGTTGTATATATTAGTTAGATTGTATAGATTGTATATTATATTGTATAGTTATATAGTTACATTGTAACTTTTGTGTTAAAAGGAAAGAGTTGAGTAGTTGCAGTAGAGACAATGACCAACAAACCACAATAACTTTTGCTTCATCATAAAAAGAGTGTTCTCCATGACAGAACATCCTGGGTTCTGCCCATCATAAGTTGACAGGCTAACCCCATGGCCTTCCCATATCAGGTAGAGAGGTTTATCTTGTATCCTTTTATGGCTGCTACAGGTCTATCCTGCATCTCCTTATAACAGGTAGCAGGGGAAAAGAAAACACAGAGTCCTAAAAAATACCAAAAGCTTTTGTTGAACTTAAGTAGGGAAAAAAACTAATCAAAATTGTTTTGGATATTCTCTGAGAGTGGTACAGTGCAGGAATGGAGATGAAATGTTCAAAATGCAATGTATGAAGTTTTCAAAGGATTAAGAATTATTTAAACAAATAAAAGGGATCTCAATTTGTCTTTTCAAGATTTTGAGTAATAAATGCATTTTAAATTAATTTTAAAAATTGTATTTCTTAGCTCTTGACGAGTTCAGATTGGCTTCATGAACAAAGAGCAGAAGCTCTTACAATGTGCTAAAAAAGAAATCCCCTGCCCCAGATCTTTGGCAGATTTTACGTATTAGCAGATAACTAGGAATTGGTAACCATGCAACACGTTCAGCAATGGCAGTTTTAAACTACACAAATAAATAGACAAAAAGTTTTCAGTTTGATTAATTTAGAAAAGAAAATGTGTTCCTCTTCCAAACTAGTATCCTTAACAATGTAGAATAAGACTCTTAAGTATACATGTGTACACACTCCTCTAATATTAAGAATATGGGAGTTTGTAGATTTCTAAAGATGGCATAAAACACTTGATATTTCCTTCTCTATTAAGCACATTTGATTTCCCATGGATTTGCTTATGAACCAAAACTCTAAGTTACCCCTCCCTTCAGTGTAGTATTACATTTTATTTCATAGACTTCTTATTGCTATAGAAAATATTATTTTGATTAAAAACACAGAAAGTAAATATATTTGTATTATAATTTGTCTCTACTAGAAATATTTGTGAATTTATATCTAAAATAATAGCCTGTTCTATAATTGGGGTTCACTTTATATAAATAGCAAGTAAAAATGTATACATGTTTAATTTTAGAGTCATTTGTTCATATGTGAATTTTGGTCCTGAATTTAAAAAGCAAGAATAGACTGGCAGTTTACTTTTTCCTATTTTAAGTGTGAGGGAGACCATAGTTGTGCCAATTTATTACACTGGAAAAGAATTTTGTCTTTGTATCTGTGTGGCCCCAAATTACCATTGCTTTCCTTACTGTACATAAGATTACCTATCCCTTGTTTTCTGCTAATGCACAAAGTCCCTTGAAAAGTTAATATAAAAATCTGCTTTAGCTTATTGTGAGAGGGAGTGCTTCTATTCTTTCCAAAAGTCTTGAATATTCATCATATTCATAATTGTACAGAGTCTCTGAGAATTGTATAAAATAATTAAATCTTGGCGCTTCTATAGCCTGCCTCCCCTTTCCCCCAGTGCATTGCATTCCTGGCTTCTCCACCCACCTGCATTCTTAAACTTAGATTGTGTAGTCCAGGCAAAGCCAGAGTTTTTCAGTGTGGAAGCAAACAAATGGCTGAGCACCTAAGCGCCCCTCCCCACTTTGGAGGGTTTGCTTCTGTATTTCAATGTGTTGGAGATTTTCGGCAGCTCTACACCATTGGCTCTTAAGAGGCAGAAAACCTGCAATTTACAGCAGATGGGTCCAGCCCTTCCTGGCAGTGCGGCAGAGATGGGATCAATCAACAACACTTCATGCTCCATTTGTCCATAAGGAACTCACCTGGGGAAGCCTGCCTATTAGGAAAACCCCCTCAACGTCTTTCTGTAACTAAACAGTTGCCAGTTGGCTTTAGTCAATTGGGAAGGAAGAAAATGGTTTCTGCATTCCCTCTTCCCCCACATGTGGTTGTCTTGACTTTTTTCTTTCTGTGTGTGAACTCCTGATCCTTTACTTAGGACAGGGAAGACACAGAAAAACACAATTCTGATGCTCGTTTCCAGTTCATGCTACCCATATTCCTAACTCTTTACGGTCATTTTATGAGCCTTATTTGGCAAAGACCTAACATCTTTTTTTTTATTGTTGTTGTTCCTTATACTTTGTTATTGCCCCTTCTTTTCATTTTCTTTAATGAAATCGAGTCCTTAATTTCGAGCACATTAGGCTGAGAAACTATCCTGAGACAGGAGAGCTCTGGCAACCTTCCCAATAAATAACCTGTGTCCACAGCGAAGTTTGGGGCTGGGGAAATATGTATGAAACGGGGGCTTTGGAAGTTCACCAGGGCCTTGCATTAATCTCTGCTTTCTCCTGAAATGTGTTTAGGTGTAAAGTGGATATCTCAGCGCTCCCACTGAAGCAAGACAACTGCTTGGAGCTGCCTCTGGAGAGCTGCCAGGGGGCTCTCCTCATGCTGATCACCTTGACCCCCTGTACTGGAGTCTCCATCTCTGATCTCTGTGTTTGCCCTTTAGAAGACCCCAGTGAAAGACAGCAGATTTCCCAGCGATATGTGAGTGCATTACATTGTCACTTTAACCCTTCCCCTGTCTCTCTATCCAGCAACTTGCACTTTTACTTTGAAATCAAGTTTATGTATTGGAATAAAAAGTACCAAGAGAGGCTGGGCGGTGGTGGCGCACACCTTTAATCCCAGCACTTGGGAGGCAGAGGCAGGCGGATTTCTGAGTTCAAGGCCAGCCTGGTCTACAGAGTGAGTTCCAGGACAGCCAAGGCTATACAGAGAAATTCTGTCTCGAAAAAAACAACAACAATAACAAAAAACAAACAAACAAACAAAAAACCCAAAAGTACCAAGAGAGAACACTGTTGCAAATTTAATTCCCTGTCTCACAAAACAAGAAAACAGACCTAAGAGTTAATGTATTACCGAGATGGTGAAAGGAGACTTAGAGTTTGTCTTGCTGTTTAAAAAACAAAACAAAACAACAACAGCAGCAGCAACAAGAGCAAAAGTCAGTGTTTGAATGTTGCTGTAGGATACTGGGATTCTCTAGGCAGACTAGGTTAGCCTGTGTGTGGATATGAGTGGAAATTTGAACTGAAAGAAGTTTGTGAGAGAAAAATTTCAAAGTAACTTTAATTGCTCTGCATTTTTATATAGAAGGCTTTAGTGGGGTCAGGGGGGCCCTGAGCCTAGATTAAAGCATGAGATACATAGGAAGGACTTTATTCTGTACCACCTTGATGGTGACATCAGTGTATGATTGTCTCTAAGTACTGCCATGTGTGGAATGGCATGTTTAGCCTTTATTTGTCGGTTTCCTTCTTGTACTATGGCCTTGTAGGTGTCTTCATTTGCATCCCTTTTCTTAGTTTGTTTCTGATCTGATCTTGATGAATCAATGCATGCTCTTTATTTCTATCCCTGGAAGAAAGCAGAGGCCTGCAAATGAACAAAGGTAAATCTTTATTGAATGACCTCATTGTTCTCAGGATAGAGGTTAGTGTCTCCGGAAGTGTTCGTTGTGCAGGTATATTGGGTAAACTGAAAAATTCAAAAATTCTTCATTTTCATGAAGGAAAATCTAGACCTATACCTTGTGCCAGCACAGGGTCTGCATGCTGATTTGTTATAGTCAGAAGGAGTGTAGACAGAATTTACTATCATTATCTTCTCTGAGCCTTTTATTTAGGAGAATGGAAAATGAAAATGACTTTTTTCAAGAGGACAAATTGTGAAATGTATGAGGCATGTTTTATATTTATAAAACAATATTTGTGGCATCATAACGGCTGTTTTGAAGAATGTCTTATGATTTGAGACTGCTAGGAAAGCGGACATTCTACTTTCCCCAGTGAGCCAGTGTCTGTGTGAGAGAAAGAGTACACTGTCATACTCACTTTATATATAGCTTATGCTAGCCTAGAACTGACTGTGTAGCCCAGGTAGCCCCACATTCCAATCTTCCCACCTCTGCCTCAACACTGGGACCACAGGTCTTCATGCCCACCACCCTGGCAGAGTAACTATTTATATAAAACATTTCTACCTTTACATTATAGAAATATTCATTTCTAGCCTAATGTCAGATTCCTGCCTGAAGCTCATTTCCTTGTCCTTGGCCAATGGAATTTGACATTAGGCTAAAACAAAGAATTTCAGGCAGGAATCTAAATCTTAGGCTAGAACAAAGAAGTAATTTCAGGCAGGAATCTAAAACCTAGGCTAGAACAAAGAAGTAATTTCAGGCAGGAATGCAAATCTTAGGCTAGAACAAAGAAGTAATTTCAGGCAGGAATGTAAATCTTAGGCTAGAACAAAGAAGTAGGCTTCAAGCATGAAAATGACTTTGGGATAGGACAGGGAAGTAGGCTCAGATATTTTGGTCATTCTGATAAGCCCTTAGAAACAATGATCCGGGGATTTTGTTTATTGACATGCTTGTTATTTGACTATTTGTGTTTATTGTCTTGCTTGTTCCTTGACTATTTGCTAGCTCCTCAACCTAGAACTGACCTTAATGTCTGCATGTAATTAAAATGATATGAAAGCAAATTGGGAAAAAAAACATAAAAAATAAATAAAATTAAAAATAAAAATATAAATATAAATATAAAACCAGAAATATTCA
This sequence comes from Arvicanthis niloticus, assembly GCF_011762505.2. Lineage (NCBI taxonomy): Eukaryota > Metazoa > Chordata > Mammalia > Rodentia > Muridae > Arvicanthis > Arvicanthis niloticus. The sequence continues at coordinate 44,363,245 of NC_047658.1, read as the reverse complement.
TTTTAAAAGCTTCCATATAGTTAAAAAACTATCTGGTTGGTTTGTTTAGAGTAAACATACACTGAGAAAAGTATTTTCAATAGTTCTGAGAGTTGACTCATATGAGACTAGGTTAAACATATTTAATATTAAACTTTTGCTATTTTTCCCTTACATGCCCAAATAGCAAAGGTTTTTTACCATTTTCTCATTTTACCATTTTCAATAGGTAGCTTTTGTAGGCATGAGAATTGGTACTTGCTTATCCCTGATACATGTTTTTTTTTTTTCTTTTAATGGATGCTGTGTACTTACAGACATCCAAACACTGCTGAGTCTGCTTCACAATCAGGAGTAGCTATATTAAATGTACTTCATCTATGGATCATGCTAATTAAAGACTAGAGGGAATATGACTACAGGGCGGTACCAGAAGCCCATTTCCTCATTTACTGAATGGACCAGGTTGAGTCTTAGATCAGAAGACTCTGCCTCTTTCCATCCCTGATTTCTTTCTCTTGGTAACAAGCATTTACGACGGGATGAGGGTGAGCCCTATGGTACCCATAAAGTTTATAAAATAACAAAATCTGCTTGATATTGCCTTTAAAGGTGATCTAAAAGTTTCATTTAATGAGAAAAGGCAGGGGAGAATGAGTGTAATTCCACCCACACATTTTCCCTATGGGATATCTATGCTAGCACCAGGGGGCAATGCTAAAAGCAGATTGTGAGTGTTTCTAATTTGTTTATTTTGAGGCTGCAGTTAATTAATTCTCAGTTAATTTTCTTCTAATCTGGCTGCGATACATGCCTAATGGCCCCGGTGCTTGACACAAGACAGCTTTGCAACTCTTCTAAGAATTTTTTGAGTAAGGAGGAGATAAGTCTGAAGCATACTTCTGGGGGAACTTCAAGGCAAACGCACACTTGTGTTTAACTTCCTTTGTTTCCACAGGCCTTACAGAACTCTCTGAAGGATGTGAGAGATGTGGGGATTCTTCAGGTGAAGGTTCTGAAGGCCGCAGACCTGCTGGCAGCTGATTTCTCAGGTAAAGGACACAAGGCCCTTCCTTCACTTTTGTTTTCATTGCTTGTCTTGCTTCCTAGTAAGCTTCAGGCAAAACAAGACATCAAGTAAGTAGAAATAACTATCTCGTCCCTTTGAATAAAGTAATAGGAGGAAAAGCACACCCGGGAGCAATTGTCTTCTCACGATGCACTTTGCAGGAAATAAACTCTGTTCAAGTAATTTTACTCAGATGTACTCATGTGGTAGCTCATTTGAGATTCCAAATACTCACGGATCAATAGCCTCCCGGTTTGAGCTTTTTGTCCTTGCATGTGTCTGTACCTCGCATTGCTGCAGACCCTCTGATGTCTCTTGTCCCTTCACAAGCCCACCCTCATGCTCACTTTGCTGGTGAGTACTGCCATTCGTTCATCAACAGGCAATGCTGGGTCCTGGTTGGTCTGAGCATCACTGTATCAGTGACCAGAGTTAAGGACCTGGGACTGCTTTCTACTTTTTTGTTACACTTAAGGAACAGTCCCCTGGCATTTTGTAAACTTGGGCTTTCAGAAGGAAGTCCGAGTAGTCCTTATTTGTGCCACAGTGGGGCTCTTCAACATGTATGGTCTTGTAGATATGGTGAAGTCCAACCAATCACTTCCCATCCATCACCACATCAAATCTGAAAACAGTGTAGGCAACCTTTTACCTCTCCTGTCATTCGATGCTCATCAGGCCCCTGAAATGACCGTGGATGATACAGGTCTTTCAGGCCACTGAACATTATCCAAAGAGCACTTTGGATAGTTAAAAAAAAAATAGAGATATAAACCTAATATGAGCTTTTGTAAATACCAAGAGGTAATGTGAAGCTCTTTTTTAAAAATGTTAATTAGTAAGGAGATGCTATTTTGCTTTTTAAAAGTATTCAAAGTTCTTAGTAGATTATGTTAAAACGGGGATAGTATCAAACAGTGAAGAGAGCAGTAATACTGAAAGTTTTGACTAAACACTCTAATGTTTTCTGTGTATTATTGATAAGCAAATTATAACTATCAAAAATTGAGGCAAAGTGACTTGTCTTTAGATAAATGTATGCTTAGACCATATGAATCTCTGCTTTCAGAATTAAATTGCATTGTTTGTTTCTTAGGCTCTCAGGCTTCTGGGTTTTCCCACCCATTGTACTATTTTTAGGAGACAAAGCTGACCTAACCCAGAGCTGTAATGTAACTTTGTGTTGGTTTTCAAACTAGACTCAAAGCTTGTAGCAGAGGCTGCCTCGACCTCCCAAAATATGACCTGTTAGCCCCTCCCTCTATTTTTAGTAATGTAACTGTTCTATATGAAAAGGAATGGATTTCAGTTATAGAGAGGGGGTACAGTCAATATTTAAAAGAGGTCAGCAACAAAGATATCCAGTGGAAACTCAAGTATTATTGCCATTATAATAACTATTATTAGTTACCATTTCTGATAATTAGAATAGAACAACAAAACAATGGCATCCCTTTATAATGGGTCAGAAGATTCACTCAATGTCAACTGTACTAAGAGAAATGGAGAAAGAATGAACTGTTTATACTTCCTGCCCAGTATTAGCTGGTCAAACTTACTTTGTTATGGCTAATCAGAAATGAATTTATGTGCACAAACTCCTACCACTAGCTGAGAAACTGTTGATATGTAATAGGTACTGAAAGAGAAGGAGAGGGAGAGGGGGAGGAAGAGAAGGAGAGGAAAAGGGAGGGAGAGGGAGAGGGAGAGGGGGAGGGAGAGGGAGAGGGGGAGAAGGAGAGGGAAAGGGAGGGAGAGAGGGAGGGAGAGGGAGAAAGGGAGAGGGATGGGGGAGAAGGAGAGGGGAAAGGGAGGGAGAGGGAGAGGGAGAAAAGGAGACGGAAAGGGAGAGGGAGAGGGGGAGGGAGAGGGGAGAAGAAGAGGGAGAGGGAGGGAGAGGGGGAGGGGGAGGGAGGGGGAGAAAAGGAAAGGGAAAGGGAGGGAGAAGGAGAGGGAGGGGGGGAGGGGGAGGGGGAGGGGGAGGGGGGAAGGGAAGACCAATACTATTTGGCAACATAAACTAGACTCAACGCAGAGAACACTCAAAGGTGGAGTAGGTAGAGAGGTAAGGGTCCAGAGGGTGGATGTAGACAAAGTTGGGATGATGAATATGATCAAAATATATAATATTCTCAAAGAATTAATAAAATATTTAAAAACTAAGCATGTTGATTCTGTATGTAAGTAATATTGTCTGAAGAATGATGATGTTCATTTTAGACAGGGTGAAAGGGACCTTTCTTTCCTTTTCACATTTTTCTGTCTGTTCATCCGTCTATCTTTTTATTTTTAAATTGAATATTTTAATTACATTTCAGATGTTATCCCTTTTACCCATCCCCCCACCCCAGGAACTCCCTATCCCATCTCCCCTCCTCCTGCTTTTATGAGGGTATGCCCCACTCACCCACCCACCCACTCCCACCTCCCTGCCCTCCAATTCCTCCACACTGGGGCATCCAGCCTTCATGGGACCAAGGACCCCCTCTCCCACCATGCCCTACAAGGCCATCCTCTCCTACATATACAGCTGGAGCCATGGGGCCCTCCCTATGTGCTCCCAGGGTGGTGGTTTAGATTCTGGGAGCTCTGGTTGGTTGGTATTGTTGCTCTCCTCATGGGGCCACAAACCCTTTCAGCTAATTTAGTCTTCTCTCTAACTCCTCCATTGGGAACCCCATGATCAGATCAATGGTTAGCTGTGAGCATCTACCTCTGTATATGTCCGACTCGGGCAGACCTCTAAGGAGACAGCTATATCAGGCTCCTGACAGCATGCACTTCTTGACATCCACATCAGCATCTACCTTTGGTGACTGCACATTGGCTGGATACCCAGGTGGAACAGTCTCTAGACGGCCCCTCCTTCAGTTTCTGTCCCATACTTTGTCTCCATATTTGCTCCCATGAGAACTTTGTTATTCCTTCTGAGAAGAACCGAAGCACCCACACTTTCTTCAAATAACCCTAATAAAAAGTGGGGTACAGAGCTAAACAAAGAATTCTCAACTGAGAAAATTTGAATGGCTGAGAAGCACCTAAAGAAATGTTCAACATGTTTAGTTATCAAGGAAATGCAAATCAAAACAACCCTGAGATTCCACCTTACATCAGTCAGAATGGCTAAGATCAAAAACTCAGGTGATAGCAGATGCTGGTGAGGATGCGGAGAAAGAGGAACACCCCTCCATTGTTGGTGGGATTGCAAGCTGGTACAACCACTCTGGAAATCAGTCTGGTGGTTTCTCAGAAAATTGGAAATAGCATTACCGGAGGACCTAGCTATACTACTCCTGGGCATATACCCAGACGATGCTCTAACATATAACAAGGACATATGCTTCACTATGTTCATAGCAGCCTTATTTATAATAGTCAGAAGCTGGAAACAACTTAGATATCCCTCAACAGAGAATGGATACAGAAAATGTGGTACATTTACACAATGGAATATTACTCAGCTATTAAAAACAATGAATTCGTGAAATTCTTAGGCAAATGGATGGAACTAGAAAGTATCATCCTTTGTGAGGTAACCCAATCACAAAAGAACACACATGGTATGCACTCACTGATACTTGGATATTTGCCCAAAAGCTCGGAATACCCATGCTACAACTCATAGACCACACGAATCTCATCTGTCTATCTTAAAGATTGCTTATTACTTAAAAGTAATAAGTATGTAACCAGGAGACCTAGCACTCTGAATTTGTTTCCCCTGATTCAGAAATCTGGATGAAGCAGAAGCTGAGGTGATTCACAGAACTCCCTGTTGCTGTGTTTGCAGTGAGTAGTGATCCCTGTACCATGGAAGGAGCAGGGACACATGGCAAAATCTGTAGGCAGTTCTCTGATTTCAATGTCACCCTCTTCTGACTTTAAAATCACTCCTCTCTTTGTGAGTAACAATGGAAACATCAGCCACTCAAATCTCTTCCCATCAAATTAAAATACTTATAATTTATTATTAATGATTATAGAGTTATAACAAATTAAAATGAAGATGTTGGTTTTTAGAATATTGGGATAAAAATATATGCAATGAAGTAGATGTCTCATAAAACATTTCCTTATATAAAGAACTAAATCACTGGGTAGGTTCTCAGATGTCACAGAAGGTATCAGTAATATTATCAGTATACCATCAATGTCACCTAAAGTCATAGAGACTCTAACATAGACTTACTTTTTTGACTACTGCATTCTCAAAGAAATTGTATATTTTATTCTTTGTCTATGTGTGTGTAAGTGTGTGCACAGTTGCTCACAAGAGAGAGAGAGAGAGAGAGCAATGGTACATGCTTGCTGTGGTACACTTAGAGCACAATTTTTAGTAGTCAGTTCTTTCCTTTCACCAGGTGGATTCTGGGGAAAAAACTTGGATCATCAGGTTGGAGCAGCAAGCTCTTTTACCCACTGAGCTATCCTGCTAACTCTATTAATGCAGTGTTTTATAAACTAATAATAGAGAGAGTGATTGATGTTATTCATTACGAGTGAATTTAAATTTCCATGCATCTTGGTATTTATTTATTTATTTATTTATTTATTTATTTATTTTTGAGTTGTTGAACTTTCTTTGTACATAAGTGAAGACAGCTCGGGATGTAGCTCAGGGCCTAATTTGCATGAAGCTCTGGGCTCAGTCTTCAGCACTGCATAAACCAGCTGTGGAGGTGCAAGCCAGTAATCCCAGCACTGGGCAGGAGAGGGCTGCAGGCTGAGAAGCTTCATCCTGCTCTTCAGGAGACAGGCAGTTCAAGGCAAGCATGGATTACAGGAGACCCTGTATCAGAGAGAAAAGTTTTAAAGACATGTGTATTTGAAAGACATGCATGATGGAACATACCTAAAAATGTCCATCCTCAGGAGACAGAGAAGCGGAGAACAGAATACAGCAAATCTGAAGCGAGCCTGGGTTACACAGGGAGACCATGTGTTAAAACAATGAGCCAGTAGTCTCTCTCAGATCTCGTCCCTTAAAAATTGGTGAAAGTTCTTTTCAACTCCTTGAGGTCCATACTAACATTACCTTTGGGCATCCATATGCAGTTATTCTAATAAAAGCCTGTTGGATATGTTTATAAGGTTATATGACAAATTCTGTGAACGTAGGGAAGTTGGGTGCTTTAAAGCATTGGGCTATGAAGTCTGATGTCCTTACTTGTCTAGTCACAAGGCCATAGCCTTGACTCATGGAACAAACAATGTACTGCATGTTCCAGTCCAGGTGAACAGAGCTATGTGTAGTGTTTGATAAGACCAACATAATTTACCCAGCTTTTTAGAGGAAAAAGTATAAACCCATAAACTAATGACTTAAAAGAGAGTGGCAGAGAGGCTTCCCTGCCCCCACTGTCTTTTTTTCTGGACAAAGCTGAAATGATGGAGGACCTTATTCTCTAGCTATGGCGGAAGCCCCAGCAGAGACTGGTGCTGTATGTTCTCACCTGTATGGGGCATATGAAATGTTGGAAAAAGTTAAGGAATCATGCAAAATGCACCTCACAGACTATGTAAAGATAAAGTATACAGTATGTTAATAGAAAGGCATTTGAGAACTGAAGAATTTTCTAGCCAGAATTATCCATTAAGAACACTTCTCTTATATTTGAGAGAAGTCAGTGGTGGAAACAAAAGAGCAGACAGTCTTGCATGCTCAAGCCACATGCTCAGAATGACTGTGGGGTGGTATAACCTGAGGAGTCAATTCAACAAATCAGTTTAGAAACCATCATAGCGCACAGGCTTGGATTCAGCATTTAGTCCTAGCTCCACTCTCATACTCATCTCCCTTTCTGTTAATTAAACATTCTCTTCATGAATTTAATTATTCTCCTTGTTTTAAAAAGTCCTCTAGATGAGACATTTTTAACCTCCATGCCTTGTTCTTTGTACTCCAACCTTATGAATGGCCCTGGGTTGACCCATGAATCCTAGTCTAAGATAGAGGAGGAAGAAACTTGGGAAGCATTTCTTTGCAAGAGTGATCATTCTGTACCTAAAGGAGAACAGAACGATGCTGTATAGATGGATGATACAGCGTGGACCTCACTGTGCTGTGCTTGCTCTTTTTCTGCTGTATACTCCTGTCCTTGTGCTGAGCTGTACATCTGGGGGTTTACAGGAGGCGATGGAGGGCCCAGACCTGGAATTACTATTTTTAGCCATTGTTGGCATCTACTTGCCCTTCCGTAACCTCACAGGAAATTTTACTTTATTCTTGAGAGATTTGAACGTATTTTGTTATAAAAACTAGCCACAGTCCACAAAAGGTTTCCGACTATATCTGCCAAATTAAATAATCTCCAAGTGTATCTGTCAGAGGAATGTGAAGGACACCATGTCTTTGAGCAAGAAAAGCATGCTGTTATGAGCTAGCCTTATTTGATGAATAAGCAGGTTAGGACCAGCATCGTGACCTGATGCAGTCCTAGGATTCAGAAGTGTATTTAATTCCATGCCACTTCTGCTTTTCTGGGAACATAGTTTGCCTTCTCCACAGGTTTTTGAAGTTCTATTCAAGCAGAGCAAAGTCAGTCTGTTAGCACTGTGGTGACTTTTAACACTTGACCACCCAGTATCTCCCCTAGCTGGACAGACCCCTAGGAACTTAGGATCTTCAGGTACAGCTGGGTCTTTATTTTTGGCCCTCCTCCTCCTCCACTGCAGAATTCCAGATGTAGGGGCTGGCTGTATCATCTGTGTCAGGAAGGAGCCTGCTGAATCAGGAAGGGGAACCCAGTTTGCTTGTTCCTTGGCCACGCCATTAGGAGGAGCTCTTGGCACATCCAACATGACTGGATGTGTTCCCATTACTTTGTTAAGACTCTCTGTCCATTAGGCAGTGCATGCAGGCTTCCACTGGCCTACACCACCTGCCTGGGCAAGCCTACACCATTCATTGATATACTTATTGATTATGACAATCAATGCAAATTTTTTTTCCTCTTGATTTTTGTGGTTATTGCTCCTCATTTAACCGCCCCCCCTTTTATTATGGAATGGGATATACAAAGAATGACAGGTTTTAGTCGTTCTCACACTTACTGGCTTTGGGTCCACTGTGAATCTTCACATTCTCGTGAGTATTTTTAGGGATAAATCATAACCTAAATGAACATGCCTGCTCTGTATTTTATATCCAGTTAATAATATTCCCATCCTTTATTATATTTATTTTTATTAGTGTGTAGCTGACGATGGAAAATGTCAAACTCTGTCTTCTTAACCTACTGTTTATACCCTTCCTTAATTAATTGAATTACCCTTCCTTGGAATTAATTGTTCTAATCACTTTTAGCTTTATAATCACTTTGAGAAATGTACAGTTACCCTTCTAGGTTGCTTTATTCTTATTACTTCTGTTTCTATTATCTGTAAAGATGTTCTTGTACTGAGCTGTCAGACACCTGTGTTTCACACTTTGATAATCTGGAATAGTCATTTTATCTATAAAAAAACACATTTGCTGGTTCATCAAATTTTTATTATATATAACCCCCCCCCAAAAAAATGTTGGCTAAAACACCACATTAAAACTTCCCAGTACAGAGTAGAAATCTTTCAGTCATACATTATAATACTGACTTTTGAAGCATTTTTGTAAATCATAACAGTACAGTTTTTATTTTGTTGTGTTTATGGTTTTTTTTGAAATCCACTTGTATCAGAAGAGCATGCTGCCTGTAGTTATTGTTCACTGGGAATTTTAGCCAACATGCCCATTTTGTGGTTTATTTTCATTGTCTGTCTCTGGGAGCTGTATCCATAGCAATACTTTTCCTCTTAAGGATGCTCTACTTTCAGGGGGACGACTATAGTTGGAATTTCTAGAAGCTCTGTAGTAGTGATTGAATGCTTTTAATTTTCATGAGATCCTTCTGGACAGCTGAGCCCAAATCGAGGACTTTTGAAAAACACATTAAAAAACTATATAAATCTGCCTTTGGCAGCCTGTCTGTTTTAACTGCCAAAGAATGTGGAGTCCAGTTGAAATAAAGTTTGGGAAGATATAGAAGATTTGCCAGTTGTAACTTAATGGTGCCACAAGTGCCAGCGAACCCTGCTCGTGTGTGGCATCCGATGAGGTAGTGTAAGTCACTCAGGTTTTAGAGGCAGGGTCATAGTACATTCCTAATTTGTTTTAGTGGGTACTTCTTTGTGAGCCCCTACGATGTCCTGATGATATAGTGGGGATAGAAGTAGGTTCCCACCTTCCCCAGCAGCATTTGGATTATCATTTTGCTGCTGAGGTCAGTGCTGAGCCTCATCGAAGAGCACCTGACAGTACCCTATAGTAGGTGACGTGTTAAATTGAGGTGTAGAGCTGAAAAGGAACCAGCAAGCAGAAACAAGGGCCGGGCATTCCCTGCTCCAAGCCTGCAGAAGTCTGTCAAGGGCAGAAGGGATAGATCAAGTGAGACCAGAAAATAGACCCTATAGGGGAAATTTGCAGGGATGAGGCTACTGGATCACTTGGAAGTCAGGAAAAAAAATTGGAAAATTAAGGAGAGAGGAATGGCATAACCTGATATGAACTTACAAAGTTATATTCTGGCAGCTGTGGGGAGCAAGGCTTCTGCAGAGGGGCGAGGCAGTGGACAAAGAGAAATGTAAGGGAAGCGCAGAGGATGCTGGTATGTTTTGGAACTTGGGTTGTATGGAATGAGATGAAAAGAAAAAATGGCTTCCATCACAGTCCTTGGTCATTCTGTGTATGTGCTGGAATACTAAACTCTTAGAAACTTAACTGAACAGGTTTTCAGAAAATCAAGTCCCCCTTGTCCTTTGCTGTCCTCACAGTGCCAATGTGGTCTTGGCTTGTTCTAGATCACTGCTACAGCAGAGCAAAGCAACCTTTGTCTGCATAGGGCCGAGGAAGCCATAATTTTTTCCTTGAAGAGTCTTGAGACCTATTTGGCCCAGAGTCTAGAGATCATTGCTTTTCTCTGAGGTGCTGGAGATTTCAGACTGTGGGTGTCAAAGCTGTCTGTCCAATCAATGAGCAGATATATTATATGGGGGGCATCATAAAACCTAAACTAATGGCTGTAGGAGTTTGGGGGACTCCCTGGAGATTGGAGGGGGAGTCCCATGAAAAGTTTGTGTTTGAATTAGACACATGGGGGGGGTCAGTTCTCAGGGCATTGCAAGGACAGTTGTTCTCCCATGAAAATAGACATGAAACCTGTACCTCTGGAATCTAGACAGGAAAGATCACCTGGTGAGGTGCATGGTAGAATAGAAACCCCACCTTGCTGGAGAGTTGATGACTAGAAGGTAAATCAGGACAAATCACAGGGGGCAATTGTCAGACACTATAGGTTTTCAGAAAGGGCAATTAAAAATTTTCAGTATGTGATGATAAGGTTTACAAACTAATGGAAATAAAAAATAAAGCACGAAAACAGAGTTTCTAGAAATGCAGTCTGAAGTGGCTGTGTTTCCTGCTCATCCGTCCCAGCGCTCAGAGTGCTTTACACCTTGCCTCAGAAATTCTCAGTCTCCAGAGTCCTTTCTTCCAGCTTCATTCCTTGTTTTGAGGCATCTATATGTGGGTGCTCAGACTGATGGATGGGTAAAATAAATCCCATGAAGATTATCGGTCCTGACATTTAAGCCAGGCCTTACATGTCCTGGTTGCCATTGTATGCCTGTTCACAGTATGCCTCCATACATGTAGATAGTTAATTCTAGGTCTCCTCCAGCACTAGGCTCTAAGGATGCTCAACCCCCTCGTATAAAATGTGTAAAGGTTATAAACTATGCATACACATTCTCCCATATAAATTACTAATTTCCATCTTACTAATATCCGAACAAGAGGGATGGTGTGCAAATGGTGACAAAGCTGCCTCTATTGAAAGGTGAAGCTGTCATAGGAATAATTGCATATTATATGATTCATGCTTGTTAGACCCATCATGTAGGATAGGCCAAGTATATGTGTGTATATATAATACCTTCCTGACGAATTTGTCTACTTATTCTAGGAAGGATCCATCTATTTATCTTACAAAATTCCTTCCTCTGGGGAGAGCCCTTGCAGGTAGAGTCTTGGGTGAGCTTTGTGTATCTGTGTCTTGGTCAGTGTTAGGAATAGAGTAGATGTTCAGGAAATAGCATTCGAATGACTGCTATCATTTCCAAGATACCAATATATGACATTGGGTGCATCCAAATAAAGGTAAACTATCAAACTGTAAAATTGTTAACTTATTGTTTAAGGAATGCAAGTGAAATTTAAATTTCAAATAAGAGCTACTGAGTGGTACCTCATCAGGAACCTGAGCCACTAAAGTCATGTGTCATGATGATGTGCATCTGTTTATACGAGAGGTAGTCTAGAAGCTTGACAGCAAAATTGGGTGCAGTAAAATGCTCTCAAGGATGTCCAAATTCCAGTTGGCTTGTCATTATTCTTTTAGTATCATTGGGAAGCATTTGGATGGTCAAATTTTATGACAGAACATTGTCCTCAATACAAATATTCATCATTTAAATCTTGGGGAATCCTCTTTATGAAACCTTGTAATAGAAAGAAACTAACCTCCAAAGTGTTCACAAATTACTCTATAAGCAACGGCTATGTCTTTGTTTCCTCTTTGCTCTGCCTGTTTATACCGTAATATTAATAAATGCAGCATTTTAATGAGCTTTGACTGAATTATCTTCAGAGAGTTGGTGCAGTAGGCTCCTCAGAGACACATAACTGAAGTTTCTGGGTTCTGGAGAGGAGCGTGCTCCTCATTAGCTAGGACAGCTAGGCACAGGCCTGCTCAGGAGAGCTGGGCACAGCTCGAGCCCACCTGTGCCTCTGCAGGACTGCAGTGTCTCTGCCCTGCTGTGTACCAACCCCAGGGCTTTCATTAAAAGTGTCAGGTGCTTTCCCCAGAGCCAGTGCTGATGGCATGTCATGCTGCTGTCTCTTGAGGAGCAGTGCTGACACCTACTAATAGTCTGACAAACGGTTAAGTAGCTAGTAACTGTTCCAGCTCAGGCTGGGGAGGGGCTGTGCTGCTGCTTTTGAGCGTCGCAGGCAGGGCCGGTGTCTTCCTCATAGTTGGTGCTAAGGATGGAGCCCTCCTTTCTGCCACAACAGGTTCCTCTTGCACTTCTTCTCTAGAAGACTTTGCCAGGGGATCCTGACCAGAAGTAGGCAGGAAGAATGCTGGTGGATTTCTGCATCCTTGCCATTTTGCCTGTACTTTCCGTGTTTGGGATACCTTGGACCACATGCTTAGAGTACAGGCCGAAGCCATATTCATTCACGGAATTCTAAAAGGCAGAATTGATAGCAGAAATAGCCACAGTCAGGGTTTAGGGAAAAGAATGGCTCCTCTGGAACAGAATCCTGGGGAAGCAGGGGCAATCCAGGCTTTTCTCTGGGAGAAATTCGTCTGTTGCATGTGTGCAGTGGTTGATAATGTTATCACCACCTAATCATCTATTGCATGTGTGCTTTTTGGTTGATAGTGTATACATATTTTTAGCCTGGTTCTCTACATTTTTTAAGATATCAGAGGATTATGATATTATTTTATTACATTTCTCTGAAGGGGAGACAGGTCCTTCTCGTTGTTCACAGCTGACTTGCCCTGGTGCTTCCATTTTTGCTCATTGCTCCATCGGTGTAAGGGCAATGGAATTATGGAATTGGCTTTCAAAAGCTTCTTCTAGGCTCCTGAGTGTCCAGGCCATGTAGTCAGTGCAACGGGGCTGTCTGCTCTTTACTATTAAACCCGACCCACACTTTTACATTTTATCCTTTTTTTTTTTTTTTTAAGTTTTAATCTTACCCATGTTCAGGTTTGGGATAAGTTAAACTTTGTATGAAGATCCAGGTCCTTAGCCCTCCTGGTTATCTACTAAGAGAATTAGATGTAAGTTCAGCAACTTGAAGGTTGGCTAAGAGATCAGGAGGCCTGAGCGTGCTTTGCGGTAGGCCCTGCCTGCTTGTTAGATAGACATCTATATCTAAGCCCTGCATGCCCTGCTAATGTCATGTGAACACTCTGTACTCATTCTTTCTTTCCCTGACAAATGAACTCCTAAGCTTCCCTGCCAGGCCCTATGGAGGGTAATAGGTTTTTACTTGGAGACTGTGAAGCCGGTTTTAGATTGGAGGTGTCTTGCTTCTTGTGTGTATTCTTTTAGAAGATAGAAGAAAATGGGGTAAAAAAAAATGGAAGGTGAGATGTGAGAAGTGAGGTAATTTTGTGTGTGTGTACACATGTGTGTGTCTGTTCCTGTATGATGTGCCAGTATCTATGTACAAGTACAAATACCTACATGCCACAATGGTGTATGAAGGTCATAAGACAATGTTGAATGTCAGTCATCACCTTCCACGTTGTTTTAGACTGTGTGTGTGTGTGTGTGTTATGTGTCTGTGTGTATGTGTTGTGTGTGTCTGTGTGAATGTGTGTTGTATGTGTCTGTGTGTGTCTCTCTCTGTGTTGTGTGTCCCTGTGTGACTGTGTATTTTGTCTGTGTGTGTTGTGTGTCTATGTCTCTGTGTGTATATATGTATATATCTCTGTGTGTATGTGTTGTGTATGTCTGTGTCTCTTTGTGTGTTGTGTGTTCCTGTGTGACTGTGAATTGTGTATGTGTGTCTGTGTGTTGTGTGTCTGTGTGTGTGTGTATTGTGTGTCTCTCTTTGTGTGTTTGTCACTATATATCTGGGCAGCTGGCCCAGAACTTTCTGGGGCTTCTCTGGACTCTGCATCCCATTTTGCCCATGTTTTTGTGAGTTCTTGAGAATAGAACTCAGGTCTTTATACCTTCCAACCCTGTGAGGTGAAAATTCTAAATGAAAAATAAGCTCTAAATTTACTTACTAAATATTTTGTATGTTTCATAGCATCACAAACTTTAGCATATGTAGTCGCCTATGGAAATGCAGGTTATGCCTACTTAGGCAGAGGTTTAGTTCTGAAGAGCATTTCTATATATTTTTTTTTTTTGTATGTCCTGTCACAGCCTCATGAAAGTGAATGTTTTCATTGGTTTCCAAGAATAGGAGAGTTATTATCTGTATTGTCCTAAAGGAAGTTTGGAAAGGTAACAGTGTTCAGCTTTAAATGCATTGCTTGTTACTGGCATATGATCTGTGTCGCAGAGTGTGGTGGTCTTGTTTTTGTCCGTGGCGTCATAAATTGATCAGCATATGTTCCATGTCTTTTACTTCTTATGGCAGCACTTTGAATAAGAAGATCCAAAATCCTTTCCTCTAGCTCTTTAAAAAGATTTTATATAGTTTTATTAGCTATAGTTACCATATAATACAAGGGAACACCAGCATTCATCCCTGTGGTCCAACTATATAACCCTGTACCTGTGCATAAATTTCTCCATCCACCCATCCATTTTCCTTCTCTAGCACCTTCCACTATGCTTCTGCCTGGGGTTTTGAGATATATATATATCAAAAATATATATATATATATGTGTGTGTGTGTGTGTGTGTGTGTGTGTTTTCCTGTAAGTATATCTTTATACCTCCTGCTTGCCAGGTACCTGTGTAAGCCAGAAGATGGGTATTAGATTGCCTGAAACTGGAAATGGTTGTAAGTGGCCATGTAGGTGCTGGGAATTGAACTAGAGTCCTTTGCAAGAGTAGCTAATGCTCATAACTGATGAGCCAGCTCTCCAGCTCCAACTCTACTTCTTGATTCTGTCTGTACTGTATGTGAGTGAGACCTTGCAGTATCTATTTTTCTGTGAATTACATAACATATTGCCCTACAGGATCATCTGTGTAACTGCAAATGACGTGATTTAATCTTCTTTATCGTTGAGTCCTCTTTATGCCTGGGTATTATTCTGTCCTCTGTATGTACCATATTTGCTTCCTATGCTTGTTAGGTGATGGACACCTATGTTGTCTTCATATTTGGCTATTGTAAGGAATCCTGTGATGGACACAATACTCCAGAGGCTGAAACCATTTCCCTTAAATATATGCATGAAAGTAGAATTGCTGTCAGATATCTATGTATAACTGTTAAAGATATCTATGTATAACTGTTAAAGATATCTGTGTATAACTGTTAAAGCTACAATGCTTTTCCATACTGGCTTTACTAACTGGCCATCCCACTAACAGTACCTAAGACTTCCTTTTTCTCAATTATTTCTGGTGTTTGTTATTCTCATCTTTGTTTCTGTTTTCTTGAAGTACTGGAAATCAAACCCAGGGCCTTATATGTGGGAGGTGCTCTCCCACTGAATCCATCTCCAGCCCTATTGCTGCCTGTTTGATAATAGGCATTGTCACTGGGGCTAGATGATATCTCACGACGGCTTTGATTAACATGTTCCTGAAGATGAGTAATGTTGAATAAGTTTTCACGTGTGTGGTGCTTTGTATCTCTTTTAACGTCTTTCTCCTCTTTTTAATTGGGTTATTTTATTTTACCATTGAATCCCTTTTAAAGACAAACCAGGAAGTGTGGACTATTCTACAGGAAGACCTGGTGCCCCCTTCTGTGAGAGTTGTGATCATTGGTCTTCAGAGCGACAATTCATCTTTCTCATCAGTGTGGATCTCTCCTTAAGTTAGAGCTTGAACACTCACGGCCTTTCCTACCTTCCTGAGTTCTCAAACATAGATCCAGCAAGCCTGCTGGGAAAGCCATTTCCCTTCCCCCTATTTCTCTCCCCTTTCACAGTTTCATTGTGAAAGCAGTGCTAACTCAATTTGCTGTGTCCCTTTGGAGATGTGTTTGTCTTTGATGATTGTCTGTGTTCTCTTTCCAGGGAAGAGTGATCCTTTCTGCCTATTGGAGTTGGGCAATGACCGACTTCAGACACATACCATTTACAAAAACCTCAATCCAGAGTGGAACAAAGTTTTTACATTGTAAGTGTGTCATGTCCTGGGATCCTTGGAGCAGCTTTAACTTAGAGAGCAATTATCTCTGATGTGTATGGGGCAGGCTGGGGGCTCTTGAGGGGAACTTTCCACCCAGTTTTATGTGCAAAGAGCGAATTTTATTGTTTTTTTTTTCTTCCAAAAGCCTTTTATCCTTTCATTTTATAGTATGGCTTAATAATAGAAGAGACCATTTGGAACTGTAAGGGACTGTTAGGAGACATTTATAAAATAGATCTTTTAGTGACTAAATTAATCTGCAGATAGATGGAAGCTTCTAGACGTCCAGACTAATCTATTTCTGGGTTAAGAAAAGTTACAAATGGAGTCCTGTCTTAAATTCTAAGCACTTACATGTTATGATACTATCTTAAATGCATGAAGGTTAGTATTCTGCCGGAGTCTTTTGGAAAATACAGATTATCTCCAAATCCT
Organism: Arvicanthis niloticus; assembly: GCF_011762505.2. NCBI lineage: Eukaryota > Metazoa > Chordata > Mammalia > Rodentia > Muridae > Arvicanthis > Arvicanthis niloticus. Next base: position 44,346,878 of record NC_047658.1, on the reverse strand, counting down.
TAAAGACCCCCAAAGGCTTCTTACACTCCCTTCTATCAGAGTGGCTGTCTCCTTCAGACTGCCGTGTCCACTTCATCAAACTTGGGCTTTTAGGAAGGTGGGTATATAGTTTCTTAGTTGGTCTTAGATTTCAAGGTGTATGACTGATAAGGGAAGCCTCTATTGGTTTTGGGTGAGTTGATGTTATATCACCCCTACAAAACTGACCTCTTAGTCTGTGCTTGTGAGTGAAAGAGTCAAATTTGCCTCCAGGGTAAATGGTGGTATTTCTAGGAGGTCCCACAAAGATCAGAGGGAAATGCATCAGCCAACTGCCAGATACAAGGGCTTTTGACAATAGCCATGGCTCTATTTTTTATTGTCCATAGTGTTTGGCTTCTGTTCAATATTAAAAAACTGTTTTTAAAACTGTAGATGGGGTTTTTTTTGGTACTTTATGTTTCAGTTAAAACAGGCTCTCTGCAAATAAATCATCAGCAAATAATGAATTTTGCCATATTTTCTTAAAAACATTTTGTAAAAAATTTATTTGCTGATGATTTATTTTTGTATGTGTATAGTCCTGTGTGTGCTTATGTGGACCACATTTGCATTCAAAAGACCACAGAAGCCAGAAAAGGGTTTGAGGTCCTCTAGAATTGGAGTTACAAGCAGTTGGGAGCTACTGGGTGGGGGCTGGGAACTAAACGTGGTCTTCTTCAAGAGCACTAAGTCTTCTGACCACTGAGCTATCTCTATAGCCCTTCACATTCTTTTCTTCATTAATTTTTTTAAAGATTTATTTGTTTTATGTATAAGTACACTGCTGCTGTCTTCTGACACACCAGAAGAAGGCATTGGATCCCATTACCGATGGTTGTGAGCCACCATGTGGTTGCTGGGAATTGAACTCGGGACCTCTGGAAGAGCAGTCAGTGCTCTTAACCACTGAGCCATCTCTCCAGCCCCTTCATTAATTTTTTAAGGGTGATTTTTTTTTTTTTTTTTTTTTTTTGCTTTTCTCATTTCAGAGTGACTTTGCAATTCTGTTCCTTTGTCCTCTGATTTCTTTCTTCTCTTTTCTTCCCTATTACTTCCTTCTTCCTTCCTTCCTTCGTTCCTTCCTTCCTTCGTTCTTCCCTTCCTTCCTCTTTCCATCTTCCTTGTTTCTTTCTTTTACCCTAGAGCCAAGGAACAAACTCAGGACCTTGCACTTGCTAAGCAAGTACTCTACCACTGAACTAAATCCCCAAGCCTTCTTTCTTTGTTTGCTTCTTTCTTTTATTCTTTCCTTTACTCTTTCTTTCTTTTTCTCTTTCTTTCTTTCTTTCTTTCTTTCTTTCTTTCTTTCTTTTTTCTTCTCTCTTTTATATCCTTTTGCTTTAACAGCATCACCCTTGAGTGCACACATGTGTAGAAAATGCCACAGTAAGAAAGTTAACTTCCATGTTAACATGTGCACGTCTGAACCTTCCATGATGGATGGTCTGGGAATACAGTCAGTTTGATTTAATTTTTGGAGTTTAATTAAATGATAGTTTTATACTCTGAGGACACACAGACTTAATTAGTGCAAGTGTTTTCAGTTCTTCACGGAGCGATCGTCACTCGTGTGTTTTTGTGTATAATACCTGATCTCTTCCCTTTCAGCCCTATTAAAGATATCCATGATGTGTTGGAAGTGACAGTGTTTGATGAAGATGGAGACAAGGCCCCGGACTTTCTTGGAAAAGTTGCCATCCCTTTGTTGTCTGTAAGTCTTCTGCATTAATCAACACTTTGTAAGTCAGAGTTTCTATAATCTAGACTCACTTTATTTTTGTCAGCCTTGGAGCTACTATGGAAAATACTATTTATTCTTTATCTTCATATTTTAGATACAAGAAGACATAACTTTTGGTGTGTTAGTTTAATATTTATTCAATCAATCAGACATTTTGGCCAATCTTTCAATACACTGTCAGACCTCATTCCACCTCAGACTGCCACTTTTAGTCTCATTCCAACTCAATGGTCAAATTTTCTACACATTAATGAGGAATCCTTATGGATTTCTTTTACTTCATCCACGCTCATTTTGTTAAAGATTCATTGTTGATTACTGTGCATTTATCCTCAGTTCTCCTAAAGACCATTTCCTCTTAAGTTCTCTCTGTTACATCTGCTTTAAAATATTGAAATATTAAAATAAAATATTTTGTGGAAGAAAATAAAAGATGTCCCTTGAAAATCAAGAGTATATCAATAATCTAGGTAGGGTCAGCTAAGATGAAAACCTGAATGAATAAAATAGTTATGAAAGGCAGTAGAGAAAGCACCTCAGGGCTGGAGAGATGACTCAGCTGTTAAAGGGTAGGCTCACAACCAATGTGTGTGTGTGTGTGTGTACATATATATATATACGTGTATATATATATATGCATATATATGCATATATATATATACACGTATATATATGCATATGCATATATATATATATATATATATATATATATATATATATATATATCTCCACATAGAGTGCTTACAACAGTGAAGGGGGAGAAGTGGCCAGCAAATTGCTCTTTTATTTATTTATTATTTAGTATCTACTTTTTTTTTTTTTTGCTATTGATTGGATATTGATATGTGTCCAATGAACTGGATAAAGGTAAGCATTTCAGTTTAGTACAATTGGTGTACAGTCATTATGGCTTCACCAAAAACTGAAAATTTATTTTATTCTTCCCTCACAGTTTGTTTTCCGAAGCCATTTGTATATTTTTTTTTGTGGTTGTGTGCTCTGTGATCTAACTACAAGCTTCATCTTGCTCACACAATGTTTACAGGGAGGGGAACACTGTACCTCTTAATATCTTTTTGTCTGCTTTTGATCGCTTGGTTAATTTCTCCCCAAGTTCTCATATCCCTGATGCTCCTCCTAGAAAACGGAGGCAGCAGCTGCTGGCTGCTGCAGCCGGCCCCCGCCAAATGCTCTGAGCCCTCTGTGGCAGACAGCACTGCTCATGGAGAGGAGGTGGCAATTTGGGAATTCCCCACCCCCTTTTTATTACAACTTTGTCAGATATTCCTGGAAGAATACATGTAGCAGGAATATGGAACACACTTAAAGAAGTCTAAAGAGAGGTGATACAAAGCCAACCATCCCTTACAATTCAGTGTGCACATATGTACATACTTTTTCCTTTCTCTCTCCTTTCTCCTGTCTCTGCCTCTCTCCTTCTCATCTCTTCCTCTCTCTCCTTCTGTCTCTCCCTATTCACTCCATTTCCCCTTTATACTTTTTAATGTATAAATATCAATTATATTTTATTCCTTGACCTGTGAATACACTGGAAAGTTTAGAAACCCTTGATCTTTTTTTCTTTGTTCATAAAACATTTGGACACTGGCTTTGCTTACTTACTTCAGTCCCTCTAGACCTCTGTGCCTTTGTCTCTCCTTCAGTCCCTCCTTAGATGATCGAAGAGGGACATCTAGCTACATCAGGATGACCCAATACTAAGACTGTTAACATTTGGGATCTGGACACTTGTTTGATAAATGGGACTTTCCTGTGTATTTTGGGGTACCCAGCAGATTCCTGGCTTCTCCTGGTGACAGTAGCACTTGTCTGTCTCTGCCTGTTGTGAAAACCAAAGATGTCCCTACAGATTGACAAAGACCCTGAAGGGGCATGGACTCCTGGTGGATACAACATTGGACTAAACTAATGGATTGCTTTTTTCAAAATGTCTCTCCCCAAAGGGAAAATCAGTGAAAGACACGTCTAGTTAATTTCTACCTTAAACACCAACCAAACTGCACAGTCGAGTTTTGCGTGATGGGAACAAGCTGCCTCAGATTCTCGTGCTCATTTATTTGTTTGACAAACATTGATGAGTTTTTCACTGTGTGGCTGGCAATTTTAGCTAGCAGTGCTATAATGCTGTCCTCAGGAAACTTCCTCTTCCCTTATAACTTATTCCATTCTTTATATGATACAAGGATACAGAAAGAAAATGAAAATAAAATCAATATACAATGTTACACGATAAAAACACAACACTGGGCCACCAAGAATATAGGGAAGTGGAGATAAGTTCTCCAAGGCTGTGTGGCGGCGAGGGGTGCACAGGGAGGGAACAGTCAGTGAGCAACTCGAGGAGGACAGGGCAATCAATGTGAGTATTCACAAACTTTAGAGGCAGGAGATAATTATGTCGAAAGATTCAGAGGAAGAACTTCGCTTGTCAACATCCAGAGAGAGCTGGGAAGACAGAGTTAGTGGAATGGAAGGGACAGACAGACACAGTGACCTGTAGAGTAGGGAATGACTCACAGGTAGGGAAGGACAAAGGCATGCCCTGCAGGGCTCTGTAAGCCAAGAGCCAAGGTCTCTAAAGTATTTGAACTTTTATTTGGTGAGGCATGGGGAACCACAGGCTTGCATCATGTCTTAGGGTTTCTATAGCTGTGATAAAACACCATCACCAAAAGCAACTTGATGAGGGGGCGTGGTGTTTATTTCATTCTACAGTTGTACATTTTGGTTCATTGCTAAGGAAAATGGAGGCAGAAACTCAAAGGGGGAGCCTGGAGACAGAAACTAGAGCAGAAGCCACTAGAAGGGCGCTGTTTACTGGCTTGCTCCTTGTGGTTTACTCAACCTGCTTTCTTGGAGTACCCAGGACTACCAGCCCTGGGATAACATTGCTACAGTGAGCTGGCCCCTCTCACATTAATCATTAATCACGAATCTGGTTGGGGATTATCTCCAATGAGTTTTCTCTTCACAAATGACTCTAGTTTGTATTGAGTTGACATGAAAGTTGCAAGGCATTATTTATTTATTTTAAATACAAATAGCATGCAATACAATCAGAAGAAAGCTGCAGTTTAGCAGGCTCTGCTTGCATAACAGCCTGGCCAGGCTCTAATCCTCTTAGTTGTCCTGGGGACGCTGGCATGGCAATGAGTTGCAGGCTCTGCTGCTGCTGTTCCATAGAGCTGATTTGATTCACATTAACTTCTAATTCATTGACTGACAGATTAGGAAAGTGACCAAATCCTAGGGTAGATCTGTGTCTTCTTGACATCAGGTGGTCTACCTGCAACAAATTGACCTTTTCAAATTAATTTATTTCCTAATAGAATGTAGATTATAAGTGAGATTTTTAAATGTCATGACTCTCATTATAACTGAAAATCATAATCCAATAATTATTTAATTTTGTTCTATTATCAAATAAGACTGAACTGTATTTGGGAGAGTTTGTTTAAAGAGCTATTTAGCTCTATGGTTTGTTTTTTTTTGTTTTTTGTTTTTTGTTTTTTTCTCTTTAGTTTATGTTCCTTGAGGGTTGCATGCCTGACAAACTCAATGTAGTTAATATGCTAAATCATTAGTTTTCTAACAAACTTAGTCTTACATATTTATTTTTGGCAATTTACAAGTTAGGAAACAAAGGCTCACAAATGATCTTGTACTGTAGCTGGCTAGTAAGCAAAGTTTTAACATAGACAGGCTCCTCTTGGAGTCTGTGCTCCTCAGAGTTTTTTAGACCCCTCATTAAGCATCATGCCATAAGGAATGCTAGGACTGTGTTTGTACAACTGTGATATGTACATTTAGGACCAGCAAGACAGACACAGCCAGAGAGGTATAGGAATTCTTGGGAGATATCTGTGCAATAGGCACAGAAAACCAAAAGTTCCACAGAAAACCACAGGAAATCATAATCCAATAATTATTTAATTTTTGTTCTATTTTTATTTTATTTTAATTTTTAATTTATTTTATTTTAATTTTTGTTCTATTATCAAATAATACTGAACTATATTTGGGAGGGTTTGAGAAACAAGATGCTCTGAGAGATGGATTAACTTTTGAGAAGACATTAGGAAGCAGGGCTTTAAACTGGCTCAGGAAGGAGAAATGTGTTGACTGTGACTGGTAGATGAGCAGGAACAAAGTTGTAACTGAGGTCCAGAAGAGTGGCCATGATGCAGGAACAAGGAAGACCCAAGAGGAGAGTGGAAAGGGTAGAGGAACATTTGCTATGTCTATTAGTGGGGATCAAGGGTGTGGGATTTACAACAAACTGTGACTCTAGAGTAAGCAGCTCACTAGGACCACAGGGTGAGAATATTCCAGATTTGTTGAATCTCCCTGAATTAAGTATCAAAGAAAGTGCTCAGGATTTATATTTTATATTTCTTAGGAAAAGGGCTGATTCCCGATTTTATTTTTCAATTATGTGAAGGAATCAAGAAAAGGGAATCAGTGCTACTTATTATTTACTTTATAAGAGAATAAAAACTTTATTTAGTGATATACTGCTGTAGCTTGATCTGGTAGCACAATCCATAATCCCAGAGACGTAGGCTGAGGCAGGGGAATCACAACTTCAAGAACTACTTGGGATGTAGAGTTAGTTATTGCCATTCTGAACAATAAAAGAAATCCTGACCTAGCACAAAAGGAGACACGGGGCTAGAACTCAGTGGTGGAACATTTGCCTAGCATGGAAGAGGTCCTTGGTTCAATGTTTCCTTCTACAAAATATCAAACTTTATTTTATATTTAAAACATTTTATAATGAGTAACATATTAATTATTGAATGGGAATAATTTTGTGCAGTTGTCTTCTCTTTACCTAAGTCATGAGTTAAAGTTCTACTCACCATTTAGAGGTGTCTTACTCTGGGATTCTAATGGTTTGACAAAAAATCAAGAACAAATGTAACTTGGAGGAAAGGGTTTATTTCACCTTGCAGTTCTATATCACAGCCCATCATTGAGGAAAGGAACTCAAATAGGGCAGGAAGCTGGAATAGGAACTGGAGAAGAATTCAGGGAAGAAGTACTGCCTGCTGGCTTGCTCCTCATGGCTTGCTCAGTCGCTTAGAGCACCCAGGACTACCAGCCTAGGGATGGCACCACAGAGAGATGGGCCAGCCCACATCAGTTGCTAATATGAAGAAAATGCACTACAGTGTTGCCCACAAGTTAGTCTGGTGGGGGTATTTTACTAACTAAGATTCCTTTTTCCCAAATAACTCTAGCTCAAGTCGAGTTGACGTAAAACAACCAGCTCAGTGAGGTCAGGCACAGGGCATTAAAAACACTCAAGTCTAAGGTAGAGAATGTGCCTCAACTTCTCATTTTTCTCAGTGTTGATGTGCTTAAGCCTGCTGCTGAAGTCCATTTAAAACTGTTGAATAAAGAGGCTGTGCTAACCTCAACTACAGGATTTATTTTGTAATTTTGCTCTTGTGTTTTCCTTTTTGGAATTAAAATATAATTTCAACATAACCTATCTCTTTCCTCCCTCTGACCTCTCTCATATGCATTGGAGCTTTTTCAATCATGGTGAAAGTACTACCTGGAGAACAGGCAATGTAATAATTCAGACATTGGGGCTGCAGAGATGGCTCAGTGGTGAAGAGCACTTTCCTCTCCCAGAGATCAGTTCAATCCCCCACACTCACACATCCATGTAGTGGTTCGCAATCATCTGTAACCCCAGGCTCAGGAGATCTGATATTCTCTTCTGGCCTGTGTGAGCACCAGGTTTGCATGTGATACATAGACATGACACAGGCAAATTACCAATACACATAAAATCAAACAAAATTAAAAATCCGTACACTAAAATTATAATATTCATCAGTACTGGTGAATTGTTTGAGGCATATATATGTTCTAATATATATTCATATACTTAATAGGTGAATATTCTAATATGCATTCAATCTGTATTAGAATAAAAGATTCAAGGTCAAGGAGACATCTGTGCATATGCTTATTTTCTCTTCAATTAAAAAAAAATTAGTGTTTCCTTTCTAGCCCATTTCTATTCTTTAGCATCAGTCTCTGATCCACAGAAACACTTTTCACCAGAGACACCTTCCCCCACCGCTGTCAGTGACCACACTGGGCTAGGACCAGGTAGGAGAATTTAACTACCTTTCTTGTTTCCTATCCCAAACTCTCCAGATTTATTCTTGCTATTAGAGCAGCCAGCGTGTGCAGAAGCCCCTCCTCCTTCCCAACCTACACTCTTTGGGAACTCTGCCTGAAAATATTTTTGATATAATCATAGAAGAAAATTTCCCAATATTAAGAAGGAGATGCCTATGAATGTACGAAGAATATATAGAAGACAAAATATACAGGACCAGAAAAGAAATTACCCATAATACAAAATAATAAAAACAATAAAACTGTAAGAAAAAAAGGATAATAAATGATACAATGTAAAACAGTGGCATATAAAGACAGCTCTTTAGCATAACACCTGAATTTTAGTAGAAATTCTGGGAGCCAGAGGGCCCGGATGTAATGATGTTAGCCCAGACTACTGTACCAAGCAAATGCTAAGAGTTAAATAATTTCATCAGTCAAATGGACCTGGCAGACATCTACATTCAAACACTTTTTTAAAAAGTATATTTTCTTCCTGGAAGCACATGGAATCACATAATTGGACACAAATCAAGTCTCCACAGTTACACATCTCAAAATCATGAAAGAACTGTAACAAAGCAAGGGGAAAACTTGTATAATAGAGACTTTAAGATGTTGAAGAAGGAAAATGAAAAAGACACCAGAAGCAGTATGCATCCTTGCTTATAGATTGATAGGATTGATACTGTGAAACAGCTATCCTACCTAAACTACAAACTCATTACAATCTCCATCAAAATTTTAACACAATTCTTTACAGAAGTTGAAAAACCAATTTCCAACTTCATATGGAAAACACAAACACACACACACACACACACACACACACACCCCAACAGAATAGCATAAATAACCCCCAATAATAAAAAGACAACTGGAGGTATCATATTCTGAATTTTAAGTTGTATTACAGAGTTATTGTAATAAAAACAGCAGAGTATTGGCAAAACAACAAACATATTGATCAGTGACATGAGTCCATACATCTATGGATAACTGATTTTTTTTAAACAACAACAACAACAAAAAGCCCCCAGAAATCACATTTGAGAAAAGACAGAATTTTCAACAAATTGTTCTGTTCAAACTGAATGGCTGCATGTAGAACATTCCTCCATTGCTAGTGGGAGTGTGAACTTGTATAGCCTCAGTGAAAAATCAATTTGGCATTTTCTCAGAAAGTTAGGAATAGATCTACTTCAAGATTCAGATATACCAATCTTGGATGTGTATCCAAACGACTCTACATTCTACTACAGAGACACTTGCTCAACCATGTTCGTTGCTGTTCTATTAATAATGGCCAGAAATTAAATATCGTAGATATCCATCAACAGATGAATGGATAATGAAATGTAGCATATTTACACAATAGGAAATTGTGCAACTGTTCAGAATGATGAAACAGGTAAATAGATGGAGCTAGGAAAAAAAATCACGAGTGATATAACCCAGACCTCAAAAGACAAATACGTATTCTCTTCTATGTGGATCTTAGCTTTTAAGCTTTCAACAGGTGTGCTAAAGTCTGAATCACCACAGAGATTAAATACTTAGTAAGGGACAGCAGGGAGGAGAGGATCTTTAAAGGATGGAGAAATAGAATGTATTCCTGTGGACAGGAAAACTAGAGTAGGGTGGCTAACTAGAGCGGAAGTTGGGAGGTCAGGTTAAAGGAGGAGACATAGGGAGGGACCACTGATATACCAAATGTCCTTTGAAAAACCATATGGAAGCCTACTATTGTAGAAGCTTCTTTTGTCACCAAATAAAATCTCCACTGTCAAGGATAAGCTATATCTTTCTGAGTTATTGGTCAATGGGTCTGCATGGAAACCCCCAAAACAACACCTCAGGCTCACTCTCCATGATGTGTTGGAAGTGACTTGCTATTGCTGAATAAAACACTTATTTCTATCATTGGAAACACCAAAACTGGTACCTAACTGGAAACTTCATGCCTAATGACTAGGGTTCACAGTACTGGGAAATTCTCTGAAAGACACTGAAAGAGAAGTTAACAATCAAGAACACCCATATACAAATGTGGTGATCTATAACTGTGATCTGCCTGGAAGATATACTGGTACAATAGTGCCAAAAAATGTTATAGGAATAACAAATCACTTCCTGATTGGATATAAGGCCTACTCCATGAGATGGAACCCATAACTAACCCTGCTAAAGTAGCCAAGAACCTAAGATTAGCTAGGTCTTATGAGTCTAGGGGAAAAAAAAAAAAACTATCATTATTCTGCTAAAGTAATAGAGCAACAAAATGACTCCTAATGAGATGTTGCTATGCCTACATTTGAGATGAGTGACTCACTCAACTTATAGGAATGAAGCTTTTTGAGGTAGATGGGAGTTAACACAAAGACCCATGATTGGAAAATGTGCAGACAGTGGGAGATGTTGAAGCATACACTCCTAAATGGGATATTTTCATCAAACCTCTCTCCTCAAGGTTCAAGGAGCTATGCAAGAGAGGAGGCAGGAGGAGGCAGAGGTGATGAATGACTCCATGGAAACTGTCTCCCAAACCCAACATGACTGATGCACATATGGACTCACAATGAGTGTGGCAGAATGCAGAAGCCCTGCATAAGTTTAAGCCCAGCACTGAGAGGGGGAAGTGGGCAATGGATCCCACCCATAACCAAGAAGCTAGTTACAGTTGGTTCCTGCTAGCAAAGGAAAAATCATTTTTCTCTAATAGAGTGTCACTGGTCATTAAGCACAGTTTAGGGCGGGCCCCATTTCCAGTAGTAGTTAGTTCAAAACAATTCAATAGTGATTCTGCAGTTTTATTTCATTTTGCTTTTGTTGTGGGCTTTTTTGGTCTTTATTTTGGAGGATTCCTTTTTTTTTTTTTTTTTTTTTTTTAAGAAAAGGAGAAACAATATACAGGTAAAGTAGGAGGGAGACAGAGGGAACATCTGGGAGGGACTGAGCAAGGGGAATCAAAACACATTGCTTGAAAAAATAATTTTGATAAAAATTCATAGTAATGGTACAACTGACACATAGATATGCAGAATCGTTTAATCAAATACAACTCAAGATTATTTCAAATTATTGTTAAAATATGCTATAATCTGATATCTAATACTGTATCATTTTCATTTTGCTCTGTAATCCCTAATCAGTACCATAATAAATACAATGGATGACAGTAAGCACTTCTATTTTTGAAATATTTAGAACCATTGACAATTAGGTTTATTTTATATTTCTGTCTTCAATTAAGTTTACCTAATACTCTCAAATCCAGACCAGCTTTTTCTCTAGCCTAAAGTTTCATCTTCAAAATGTAGTTGCTCTCCAATGTCATCTACTGGGCCAATTTGTACTGAGTACAAATTACTTTAGTGACTCAATCTGAACAGAAGAAAGCACCTTAATATCTAAGAAAAGAGACTTCTCACCTAATCAGCAGAGTTAGGAAAGATACTAAGTACTCATCAAAGAAAATATCCACCAAGAGTATGTTGTAACTCTGAACATTCATGCACCAAATGCAAAGGCACACATGTCCATAAAAGAAACACTATGACAGCTGATATTACATATTGACTCATATTATTTTTTAATAATAAAATATATACTTTTATTACTTTCTAATTCCCCAAAATGAAAATAACTCCATTGTCTCAGCTCAATGAAATGCGTTTTGGAACAAACTTGACTCACCTTATGCAAGCACAACCCATCAGGACAAAGCAACCTGTAACCAGAAATATGGTCTCCCTGATACCTGATGGAGCTGCAGTGTATGGTAGGGATAGGTATGTGCTGTGAGGAGCTATCTTCCTAACAGCTCTACTTAATTAGCTTTATGTGTCAAATTTTTTTGCAATTACTTTTATCAAATACCATAGACATCTCTATTTGCATTTTTAATGTTGTTACTTGAGGTAAGAGACATGAGTAATCATAGGTTTTTATTTGTTTGTTTCTTTGTTTTAAGGATGGATGGAACTTTGGCCATTACAGTAAAACAATAGTAAAATTTTAGATTGAATTAACAAGTTTATGATCAATATAGAAATTAGAAGTGGAATAATGCCAGCATGTCTTTTGGGGGGTGTAGGATTGGTCCATAAATCAATGCAGGCAGTCTTGGAGCACAGGATGGATGAAAAGGAGAAAAGGATACATCGCTTTGGCAATTATTGGATATAATCAAGACCTATATCTTCATGTAGGTGAAAGAAGTAACTTTTATATGGGTGTGTGTATGAGGGAGCATTGTATGTGCACTTGAGTGCAAGTAACCACAGGTGCCACAGGGGTAGGTACTTTAGAGCTAATTGCAGTTGTAGGCCACCTGACTTGATTTCTGGTACCCAAACTTGGGTCTTCTAGAAGAACAATGCATGGTCTTAATCACTGGGCTATCTCTCCAGACCCCTAAATCATCATCTTTCAGGATAAATGTTTAATTATTATTACGTACTTCTCCAAGTATACATAGTAATTGAAACAAAGGTGAAATAAGGTAAAAAGTCAATTAGCTCTGCTCTGCCCTAGTCTCAGGGCACTGGTATCATCTTGAGGTTTTCACAAACACTATGTAGTATGTATTATGAATGGTACTGGGTAAAGTCTGTTAAACACTGGGTCAAGTCCGTCAGGCTGAGAGTGTGAGAGTGCCTGATGGGGTTCTCCCAAAGTTCTAAAACAAGAACATATTGAGTACTAGGCTGTGTGTCATGTGCCCAGAATGTTATATCTTGCATGCATTGAATTTTCCTATTAAGTAACAAGTCTCTTACATTAAGTCAAAGTAAAATCTTACTTTCTTCTGCTTTGAGACATCTAAAACAGTGATGTAAAGCAGGAAAGTCTAGTGTATAGATATAAATAAGACACATGCCATAAATATAACACATAATGGATGTTTTAAGAGTTCAAAACAGGATGAATTATTACTCTGATTATAAGAAACATGGCCCTGTGTGTGGAAGATTTCATATTTTATTTCAGAGAGGAAATATTTCTTAATATACAAGATTAGAATAAAAATAAATGTCATCTATCCAGCTTTAAATATTTTTTAAAAATCATGGGTTAGGGTTATAACTTAGTGGGAATTTGATGTTCTATCATTCCTGGCACTGAAAAATTAAACAAAATAAACAAAAACTCCAAATGTAAACAGACTAAAAGTAATTCTGCATGGCTTCATGAGGCCTCAATTCCGTAAAGTCTGTTAAAAGTGAGCACTTCACGTGATACATTAGAACATAAAATTTCTGAGCAGAACACCTGTGATCATCTTTATATCTATCAGCATATTATCAGATAACTTTTAGACACAGTCAAGGTATAACTCTCAAATTTTAGACAATAAAAAATTAGTGCAATATGTGTCTATCCAAGCATAAAACTGGAAAATGTATTAAACTGCTTAACATTTCAAATACATATGCCTTGGTTCAGGTTACCTCAATAGAGTCCAAAGAGGCAGAAATTTTAGTATGTTTACAGTGCTGAAATCTCCTTATTATATGTTAGCAAAGAAGAAACAAAGAAATATCAAACAACCTGGCTATGAAAGAAAAACATCTGAATTAGTCCATGCACATTGCAAGGCTTCAATTAGAGGGTGCTTAAAACTTCCGACAACACCACATAAAACTATGCACATGGCCAGAAGCATAGTTGTACCTCGATTGGTTTAGTAAGAAAGCATAAAGGTTGGACATCAATTAAGCAACTCAATAGAAAGGAATAAATAAGACTAAGAAAAGTAGAAACAAATTGATAAAGACATGTCCTCAAAATAGGTTGAACAGCGTAATGCAGTGGCAGAATGCCTGCCTAGCATGTGAGAAGCAAAAGGAAACGGCACACATGAAAAAGAGCATATGCAAACGGTGAGGCAGTAGATATGATAAGTCCAAGTACTAGTATGCCTCCTAAAATATTAGTGTAATTGGCAAACCATTAAAGAGTTAAAGAAAAATTGTAGGTAGAATGAGACCCAATAAACAAGAAGCAGTTATGAATTCCAGCCCCAGTTCTCGGCGAGGGACCGAGAGAGCAGACAGAGTTGTAGAAGGAGATGCAAGATGACCCAAGTGCTATGCAGATGTTTACTCTCTCCAAATGAACTATAAGGCAGTCCCACACTTGAACGAAAGAATGTGTAAAAGAGACCAAAGAAAATTATCTTTAAAAGTATAGAGGGATTTGGATATCAGATAATGAATATGCCACCTAGTGAAAATTATCAGTTATGAAAAGTTTAGAAAACTTTTCAAATGATTCTAACCTTTTCTTTGTGCATTTTCTTCTCCGGCCATCAGGAAAATAACAGTGTTAATTATGTTTCCCAAATCCCAAGGACGTGAGTACTTCTGTTACTATTTAAATGCATTATGATCGTGAAAACTGGTAAATGTATTACATTTACCAGTTACTATTTAAATGCATTATGATCGTGAAAACTGGTAAATGTATTACATTATTTCTTTTAATTAGAGTAAGTTGTAGCAAGAAGAAAGATTTAAGAAACAGAAAAATGTGTGTTTCTTGTGTATGAGAAGGGCTCCTCGCCACATAAGGAAAGGTACTGTGTAATTGGTAGCAATGACATATTAAAAGTGAGGCATTCTCCAGCAGCATCACTAGATGTAAAAGAAATACTTGGAAACAGTCTACTTCCACTCTTGATTATGGACACAGTAGTCCAATCATTTATCAATCATATTAGTTGTTTATTTGGCACCGTGACCAAAATATATGCCATAGACAAAGAAAGGAAGAAATACTTATTTTGGCTGCTGGTTCAGAGGTCTCAGTCCATGGTCTCATGGCCCCATGCACTCTTAAACAATACAGTAGGATGGAAGGATGCATGCAATATAAAATTATATGGAAAAAGCATTATGTTTTAAAAGGGGGTTATTTCATAATTTCAGATATCTGTAAACATAAATAGTTGATAAGTAACAGAATATAAGCCATCAGTGAGATATATATTAAGAAAGCAATATCAATAACTGTATTCATTAGAAAAATAAAAACTTAAAGATCACCAAAGACTGTAACATAAAACAAATAGAAATTTATGTATAAGTCTATGTGAAGGTATTCTAGAAATTTACTTAAGGATAGAAGACTAATTAGAGATCATTTAACATTAAATAATTGTGAAGCATGCCATCACTGTGTAAAGGACAAAAGATTTAGTAAGAGCCTTAAACTCAGCTGCCCAGAGAGTTAGGCTTAGCTCATCCACTAAGCACAACAACAATTTCAAGATAAATTAAACATCAGACACTTGAAAGAATGCAAGCTATTTTCAATTCCTCTCAATTACCATCAGAACTGTTTGATAAGACTTTATTACTGAAGATCCTACATACTTTACCCACAAGATATATTCAGTAGGAATTGAGCTGGAAGTTTTCTACCTGCTCCCAAGGTTTCATTTTCATGCAGCCTACTCTGGCCTAATGATCTTTTACAGCTGTGAACCTCATGGACTACAATACTAACCTGTCAAGCAAGATGTACCCACTGGTGCAGTTAGGAGCATGACTGTTATGGAGGTAACCAACTATACTCTAATGGTAATTAAGGCTCATTTCATGATTCACAATCCCATAGCTGTGGAAATTTTAGGCCAAGAGAAAATGGTACTCCCAACTTTAATAAGAGAAGCTTCTTTGACTATAGAGATGATGGCTGATTGATGCTCTAAGAATAAGGGGTCTCTGTGTAAAGACCTATATAAGTCATTTGTACCACCTTCATTGAGGCCGAATGAATATTGTAGAAAAGGGAGAAAAAAAAAAAAAAAGTAACAGCCTGAAAATGAGGAGGACAGTAAAATGCTGTCCTTCTAGAAAAAACATAGACAATGTAGCCATAATCTCACAGCAGCTGCAGTGTTCTGCAAATGGCACAAGACTAGATTCTGTAAATAGTTAATTAGGGATCTGGGAAGGGCCCATGTATTTCTACCTCTTCTTGCTTAACTATGGGATATCAATGAATCCTGAAAAGGGTATTAATTTTGTTCAGCTGTGTATCCACTGACAAGCCTACCATGCTTCAGTGAATAATTCCAATCCTATGGTCAAACATGTGATGCTTATTAAACTCCATGAGTCTAAAAACCAAAAGGCATGACTGTGGGGAAGGGACTTAGTCCCCAGTGAACAAATGGAAAAGGAGTAGTAAGAGACAAAATTTTTAAGATTCTCAGATGTCAGCCTATGTAGCCTAAACACCAATTGCTATGGTAAATTGAAAGACATAAGATGGAATGGATAAAAAACAAACCAAAACCAAAGCAAAACAAAACACCAGGATTATAGCCTATGAACACAAGTTTGTGGCCAGCCTGGATTGTCTTTAATTACTGAGTCTAAGGCAAGTCAACCAGGCAGAAAAGTTAATCCAAAACAGAAAACCTCAGCACAAAAATGCTTTATCTAGTTATGGTCTTGGTGTTTAAGAATGTAGAACAAGCTGATAAATCAGAGACTTACCCACTGGCATTTCATGTAACTTGGTTCACTTTGTACAGTGACTTGAATTCTTGGTCTTCGATTACTTATTGCTGATATGAAGATAATTCTTACATGTATACTGAAAGAATAAGCGAACTAGCAAATATGAAGCCACTAGCCCTTGCACACTGTGACCAGTCAGGTCATCATCTTCCTTTACCTTGTGTTACAATATAAATGCTCCAGTTAATTTAAGCAACAGGATTAACAAACCTGGCTAAGGGTTTTCATCATAAAATGGAAAAAAAAAAAAAAAAAAAAAGGATGCTTTAAAATGCTGTTGGGAAGAGTTATTTGAATTAAAATGGTTTAGAATGCCACATGCATGCATCTTATACATTTATAGTCTGGGTATCTATTTTAAAGAAGAACCCTGGGCTCACAGAGATGAAGTAACTATGTATAGCCAAACAGCCACAAAATGTCAGAAATGGGAACGGAGTCTAAGTCTGTCTGATTTCACAAGGTACACTCATCGGTTGTTTACAAGAGCACATATGTACCAGACACCAGCTTATTTCTCTAAGGTAAAATGCCCTGAGCTGAAAACTGCAGGGAAAAAGACAACCCTCTTCATTGTTAAATCCGGGAATGTAAATCACTAAAGGATTTCAGGAAACCAACCTGCTAATGCTTGTTTAAACCCTAAAATTACCTACCCCACCATGACTCAGCAGTTCTATCAAGGGGATGTAGTCAGAAATGAATGAATGGTACAAGCAGCGATCTATCAACAACTCAACACAGCCTACAGTTGCTTAAGACTGGGTGAATTTAAAGAACCATAACACAATCCATCAAATCTACTCAAAAACAGTATACTTCAAATAAGGCTGAGACAGGAGAATGGCAAATTCAAGCCCTCCCCGGGCTGCAGGATGAACTCAATGCCAAGCTAAGCAACTTAGTAAGACCCTGGTTCAAAATGAAAATGTAAAGGAAAAATAGCTGGGGGCGGGGGGGTGGGGGATATAGTTCAGTGGGAGCATACTTGCCCAGGCTGTCTGAGGCCCTGGTTTTACCAATATATTCTTACATATTTTTGTATATATGTATATAAGTATAATTTCTGTGCATATGGATTAAATTAAAAAAGAAATTATATTAAACATATGCCATCTATTTAACAATTCCTATGGACTCCCCACTGTGACTGACTGTTCATGTATTTCACCTCTAAGATTATGTAGCATTATTATTTACAATTTAAGAATTAAGAAACAAGAACAGAGGAGCTAAGTATTTTAAACAATTCTATCTAATCTAACCTTGAAGTTTAACTAAAATATGAACTCAGTTTATCTACCTCAAAGGTCTACCTCAGACATTACCTATCCTATTTCAATTTTTTAAGTAAAAATTGTTTTTAAAGAAATTATAAATAATAACTACAACACACCAAAATTATCCAAACATAAAATTATACTTAATAGTGTAAGTGTAAAATCCAAGATAAAGCTCAGAATAGGTATTCTGGTTAGAAAGTTATTGAGATGTATGGAATACTTTATTTTTCTAAGAGACAGAAATAATTATTTACATTACAAATTATAGATGCATTTGTTCAAAGATATTAATTCTGTATTTTTCTTATGCATGTTATTTTTTTCTAATTTTTTCCCATAATATTTAGAATCATTTGTATGGCTTGTGTGGAAATAGCTCATATTTTAGGAAGAGTGGCTGAGAAGCCCTAAGCCTCCCAGGCTTGCGACCTTTCTCAGGTTCAGATCTGGGTTTGCCTTCTGGCACAAGAATAGCTGCCTTAGAGAGAAGTAAGATGTGGTGTGAGGGCCAAGGAAGGGGTTCTGGGATCCTTTAGTCCCCTAGTAGCTGTTCTCTCTGCTGGGCTAAGCTTAGCCTCCTGGACATACTAATCCCTCCTGCTATTTGTAACTCATGTCACTGGACCCACGCCTGAGTCCAAGCTGCATGAAGAATATGAAGTGCTATCAGATAATGTGTACTAATTGTCCTCTTGCCAAGCCATGTGTTTCTCCTTGTCATATTTATTGGGAAGCCATTTAGCATGTGCTTTGTGCTTTGGCTGGTCTCAGATGCTGTACCATGATATAGTCAGTTTTTTTTTTTTTTTTTGTCACATGTCACATGGAACGGAGAATAGTATTTGATACAGGAAGCTAGCCTTACATCCAACATTTGGATGAACATTTCTGCCTTTTCTAGTTAGAAGGTCAAATAGTGATAGAATCAATATGATTCTTTTTTTTTTTTTTTTACTCAGGATTTTGATGTTAAATGTATGTCTTTCTTCCTTAAGCTCTCTTTCATACTGACCCTGATTAACTTTGGTAATACATCACACATCAAAGAGTTTTATGGTGAATCACAATAAAGATAATTGCTATTTGGAAAAAAACACAGTTGGGAAATTTTTTCTTTGTTCTCCTAGCTGCAGTACATTACATTCAGGTTATGGCTTTAAAAATCATGCACAGAGCATTTCTTTGACTCAAAAACCTTATCTATCAACTTTTAAAAAGTTTGTCATATTTACTATGCTTAAGAATAAGCAGAGGTAATAATCTTTTATGTATAAAATGTTAGTTTAAGAATTATTATGGTGTATGTTAAAATATTTATTAAAGTGATAATTTTAAGTTAATTTGTTTGCACTTACACACACACACACACACACACACACACACACACATATATAACACTTTTGAACACTGCTCTTATCTCCCTGCCACCTTTTATCCTTCCTTCCTCTGCACAAATCTGTCTTTCACATTCACATCTGCCCATGTGACTGTGGCCCACCAAGATTAACCAGCGCCATCTGTGTGATTGTCTTTGGAGCCGTTCCTTGGGGCCCCGTGGGCTCAGCAGAGGGTATACAACTAAAGGAAGTGACTTCCTCTCTTCCCAATGTGTACAGAGCCACAGTTCAGAGATGAAAGGGGGTGGGAGGGGGCAAAGCTCTCTGTCCCTTCATGGGTAGTTATGGGCTGGCCTTATAACACAAATTTTCATAGTAATTTTTTCTTTGATCCCAAATCTCAAATTATTATTTAGTAACAGACTTTTTCTGGTGCTTTTAAAATCTTTGGATAATTACCAAAGAGTTACCTTTTACCATGCTCCAGATGGATGATTTATATCTCACACAGAATGGAAAATAATCTAAGGTAGGTAGAAATGTTCATTTTATTCTGATAAAAAAAGTATTATTGTAAACTATGTAGAAATTTATTCCTAATAATTCCAGAAGTATTATTCCCAATTATAGAATGTATATTCCTAATTAAATTACATATCTTTCGTATTGCCCTATGAAGATTCCTTGAATTATGGTCTAATATTTTCCTTCTTATCTACAAAGTTGAATATAAAGATTATATAATAAATCTGTTTCAAGATTTTTATTTTACAGAACTGAAGTTCAATATATTAGCTAGCATTGTTTTATCCGAGAATTTTAGCTTGGTGGAAATGCAATCTTAGTACATGTAAGCACAGAAGCCTCTCCAAATCAACACGAGGACCCATTTCCTTGTGTTGTGAATTTAAAATGATTGTTTCTTCTGAATGAGCTGACAGTCATTTTAAATCTTAGCTTAGGCTTCAGCTGTCTTAATACTAGAGACAAGAATTCACACAGATTCTCACCTCTAAATATTCTTTTGGCTGTATTTTAATTTTCCAGTTGTAGAAAATTGATAAATTTTAGCATTAAAAATAATCTTCAGAACTTGTACTATAAATTCTGAGTATGGTCTTAGATGTGCAATGTGCAAGTTTAGTATTCATGAACTACTATCATACGGGAGTTGGGCAGATGCACCTAGCATTTTAGATCTTTTCATCCTCTATTCAAGCATCGACAGTTCAGTTACATTATATAACTGGAAAATATTTTCCAGAACATTCTCTTCTATTCTAGTCTCAATATTTACAGTGATGTCACATGTGTAAAAGCATCATAGTTCATTTTTGTTTTGAATATTATATAGCCTGAAAAGGGGGCATATGTAAAATGATGTCATGAGATTACATCGGTAGCTAAAAAAATAAGCTTATAGACTTCATACAGTTTTAACAACAATTTTTCATTATCTTTAATTATCTTTTATGGTACAGTCATCATCCCCCTTCAGGTCCACCCTCTGAGAGTTCCTTATCCCATTACTTGTCCCAGGCTCCAACAGGATGTCCTCCTCAACCCCACCCTACCCTACACCACCAGGCTTTCCCATTCTCTTTGGCCTCAAGTCTCAAGGGTTAGGTGCATCTTCTCTCACTGAGGCCAGACCAGGCAGTCCTGTGCTGTATATGGATCAGGGGCCTTGCACCAGCTGGTGTATGTTGCCTGGTTAGTGGTTCAGTGTCTGAGAGATCCCAGGGGTCCAGGTTAGTTGAGACAGCTGGTCTTCCTTTGAAGTTGACCTCTACAACTTCTTCCATCTTTTCCCTAATTCAACCACAGGGGTCTTCAACTTCAGTCCGTTGGTTGGGTGTAAGTATCTGTATCTGTGTCTGCCTTGGTCAGTTGCTTGTTGGATTTCAAAATTTAAATACTTTTTGTCTATTTTTTATGAATATAAAGCTTCAGTGAAAAACAAAACAAAACAAAACAAAACACCCCAGACAAACCAAAAAGATTTAGATATGTGCCAAATTCCTATTTAATTCCTAATCCAGGAAAAGGATTGTGATATTTATATATGTTCAAGAGGGATAGAGGTATTTAGTTTAATAATTTTCAAACATTTAACATTTGTGTATTCTAACTTAATTTTCTATTAAAGTAGTAAATGTTACATTGTATCTCTGTTTTTGATGATATCTTTAATGTTCCTACATGGACTCTGAATTTTGCTGACACAATGGTAGGGACATTGAGTAACAGGAAATGGTCATTTACCAAATTAAAAAAAAAAAAAACCTCCTTCTACGAAATATTTTTATATGGACACTTCTTGTTCTTTTATTGACCTTCCCTCGCCCTTAAGAAATCATGGAAATTTTAAGATAACATTACAAGAACTGAGGACAGAAACAAATCGAAGTTGGAAGTACTTCAGCTTGGCAAATTGACATGCTGTTTTTGTATTTATGTCTTTCAACTTTAACACCCACAATTTATTAAGTGAGACTCTGTGCCAGAGCGGAAGCTGAGAATCCTGTTTGGACACCGTTGAGGAAGGAAGCTGGGACTTTATGGGGCACCCCCTTCCTCTCAGCCACTGACCAGGAAAGCCATCTTTCCGTATGAAAGCTATTCAATTGGAGAGGTGGGGTGCTTTGGGAAGGAAGATGACCTCTCCCTTCTAAAGTGGAATTGCTGTTTCCCCACCGTGACTTACTCAATGCATTTCCACCAGTGTTTATAAGAACACTTGTGTGAATGATTGTGGTGACAGCAATAGTCATTTAAAATATGGCTCAGATTCCTGGCCTTCCAATTTCCCAAGTTATTTGAATTATTAAGCATTACAGTCACAAAGAGAATGTCTGATAAGCTCAAATTGTGCTGAGGCCCTTTTAGAGTAGAGCTTGTTCCCTAAATACCACAGGTTTCATCAGCATATCCACCACTATGGCTCTGTACAAAAAGCATGGCTGCCCTCAATCTGAAGACAGAACAAGCAATTCTTTAGTTTTCACGCTTTCAATTGAGCCAAGAGCTTTCTAGACTGCCTGGGAAGGGTTTGCTTAGACATCAAACATTCTGGGAATGGCAGGCAGCTAGCATAGTGCGTGGAAATACTGTGACATGCAGGACGGAGGCCAGAGGGACTTGGTGCTGTCAAAGTTGTATAGGCACGTTGAATGATTATGGACCTTGACCTTAACTTCAGCTAAGTTTTGATTTAATTAATTTGAATTGTTTCAGGCCCAGAAAACCACTGATAGCTTCATAATAAAAATAATTTTTTTTAGTCATTTCCTTATGATTCTTTAATTTTCTTTGGGAATGATTTTATAATTAAAGTAAAACTGTGGAGAAAACAGAATTCTCTATTTTTTTTCCCTGTGTTAGCATCTTACGTTACATGTTACGTTTGCCGCCATCAGAACATCACTAACAGTAGTATGCTATGAATAAGTAAACTTGGGTCCTCATTTGCATTTTATCTGGTTCTTTATTAATATCATTTGTTTCTCTTCCAGGAACTAGTTCATGGTAATACATACATTTAACTATCCTAGAGCCCTAGTCTTTTCTGATTCATAACAGTTTTCCACTCTCATTATTTTCCTCCTGACTTGACAATTTTTAGGATTATTGGCCAGAAATTTTGGAGAAAGTTCATTATATTTGAGTCCATGGAAAAATATAGTCTCCAGAATTGGAGGGGAAGAGGGTTCCTGTTATTAAGTCATAATCTGTACCACTAGGTTTATGTCAACATACCACTTTAAGCTGATGGTTGTTACTTTGTCTTCCAATCAATTATAATGTCACTCTAAATTAAAAGTTGATTAATCTTTCAGTTAGTACCTGCTTAATATTTACTTCACATGTAATCATAGAGTGGTAAAAAATGAGACCAGTGTACTAACCAAATCATGTTAGTAGATACAAAATGGGTTGTAAAATACATTTTTTCACAGAGGCAAAAAAAAAAAAAATTAAATACCTTTCCAACTTTGTCAAAGTTAGTTTTGGCTTTGCCATTTAAAACACACAGAACATAGCACCAATATATACTTTGCCTTTTATTCCTAACAGATTAGAGATGGACAACCAAATTGTTACGTGTTGAAGAATAAAGATTTAGAGCAAGCTTTTAAAGGGCTTATTTACTTAGAGTTGGACCTCATATATAATCCGGTAAGTGCCCTCAGGATGTGCCTCCCCGCTTTTCAATACTTAAAACACATGGTGCTCAGCCTGTTCAGACTCAGATTAATGTCAAAGATTTCAGAAGTGAAGCTTGAGAATGGGTGGGGTTGTGTTTAAACTTCAGTCATAAAATCCATGTTGAATGTTCCAGGTTTTAAACAGTTGAGCCAGCAGGATTGATGAAGCTTAAATTCTCAATAGTCTAAATGTCAAGGGAATAATTAAAAACAAAGGAAAAAGTAGCCTTTGCATGCATGTATATATATATATAGATAGATAGATAGATAGATAGATAGATAGATAGATATAGATATATATGACATATATATGTCATCTACAGATTACATGAAGAGATAATACATTATACATAAATATAATCAACTCTAGAAACATAAATTTTATGTCACATATAATCTACATACAATATATAGTATATCTGTTTATTCTATGATATGCAAGCTATGCAGTCTCTAAAACAATGTGTAGCATAGCTTTCATATCTCTTTATATGCCTCTGTATTCTCAAATTCTCAGTAATGCTGAAATTTGGGTAAAGTCATCAATATGAGTGTATTCTTCCCAGTTTCTTCTTCTTCTGCTCAAATGCTCATCTGTACAGTTTGGAGGAGAGGTGACCTCTTCCAATCTACTGCTTTCCTCTGGGAAGCACTTGTGTATAGATTATATGGAGATTATGTTATTCATCCCAGACATGAGTGAGGTCTCAGGTGGAAAATAGACAGGGACATAGTGGAAGTAGATTTGTGTTTCTTTCTTTCTTTTTTTTTTTTTTTAAAGGTTTCTTCACTCTGCTGGTTTGAGTAAGTCAATAAATTCCCCGGGGGGGGGGGGGGGGGTTAGTTTTCTCCTTGTAAACGAGCTACCATGGCCCATTTGCATGCTTTCTCAGGTCACTGGAGGTAATGGGATGGTCTGTGAAAATGTTTTTATCGACTGAGAACTGCCCTTCCTCTCTGAGGTACAACTGCTGAAACTTTAGTTCAAAAATGAGAGGAGAAATTTTCATCATTTAGTTTAGCATGAAAATGTAGGAAGCTCAGTGTTGGTCCTGGTTTGAAATACATCAGTGGATTTAGCCAAGTGGTGACAAGTGTATCCATGGTCCAACCTGGCTTGCCAGGGACTGTATGGCCCTGAAATTCAGGAAACTGTCCAAAAATGACTAGGCCCACCACTTTCTGGTCCATGGCTATCACTTGTGGGTTATAAGGTCTCATTTTCTGTGATCTTTTCTCAGCAACTCAGAGGGAGAATGAAGTCTGAATGCTGCCCTTGTAACAACCATGTTTTTTTTCCAGGTCAAAGCAAGTATCAGGACCTTCAGTCCAAGAGAAAAACGCTTTGTGGAAGACAACCGCAAGCTGTCCAAAAAGGTAGGTAGTGGCCACCAATGGCCTTTGAGTACCTTCAGCATCCTGCATCTAAGTACTTCTTAGTCATGGCTGGCTTCTTTTTCACTTGTCCTCTCCTCTCCCACTCCTTTCTCATCTGGACTGCTCATTTCTTTCTCGTGTTTTCAAAAAATGGGCCAGGTCAATGACAAGTGGGAGTGGCTTAAACCACATTCTTGGGAGGAAGGAGGAAGTGTGAGCTCTGCAGTGTGCTGAACTGTTCTTTAAAATAACACCCTCAATGTCTTTGTCCTTTTCCTCGGTGGCATTTTTTTTTTCCTCCTCTCCACAGCTGAGGGAAAGTGCTCTCTGCTTGTTCACTGGATGAAGGAATTCCCCAGGGATCTGAGGCAGCTTCTAGCCTCAGATTCCCCTAGGACCCCGAGTTTACTCCCTGTGTTTAAATTTTGGGTGTGTTTGCATCTTACCCCATACGGAATTAGCTGTCTCTTTCTGCTCATTGTCTGGAATTCTTCTCTTATCAGTTTAACAAAAAGTAAAGATCCAGGACTATGGGAGGATCTTCATATTAAAGCTGAGGGGGAAAAACAATAAACCAAAAAAACCCATGACCTCTGCATTTCTTTCTTCTGAGCCCCTCCCTGTCCTCTTTAGATACAGGCCAGAATTTCAGCCAGTACCCATTGTTCCTCTCCAGTTGTGTAACAAAGAACAAAGTGTCCCCCCTTTAAAAGTGTTTATTACTTCCACAGCTTCCTCTGGGGTGAGCAGCTGTGCACAACGCAAAGTAGTTAAATATAAAGCCATCTTCTCTTTTGTTTCCCATGAACTTCTGGGCACCTTGCTGGGGAAGGGACTTAGCTGTCCTTTGGAGGAAAGTATCCGAATGTTTTGGTTGTGGTACCACAGTCATTTGAGTCATTGTGTGTAATCTGAGTCTATGTCTTTATTTTTATTATTATTATTATATTGTCTTTTGCTCTGTTTACTTGAAAGTTAAAACCTAAGTGGAGGTAGGCAGGGTGGCAGCTTTGCAAGCAAATCAAAATACTGTGCCTCCCAGTGGGAGAAAAGACATTTCCTTTACAAAACAATGTAACCACTGGGGTGGCTTTGGCTCTGAGAATAGAGGGGAGACCTAGGGCTAAATTCCCTGGGTGTGTCAGGACCCTCCTTCAATGCTGCACAACATTGGGTTACCCTAGGTTACAGAGTTGAATTTTTTATTCATGAAACAAATATTTAAAACCACCTACTGTAAGATAGATAGGCAGTTCTCTAAAGACATGCATTCTCATAACCGCCTGTAAGGATAACGACAATGCCAATCCTACTTTGGGAGAAAGGTTGAACTGTATGTTGAAGACAGTAGAGTTGGGAAATGGCGGGTCTGAGTATTCCATTTCTAAAACTACACTTCTCAGACTAACAAAGCGATAATACTAGGCCTGTCCTACTGGTGTTCTTTCCGTTTGCATCCATACTAAATAACAACTCATTCCAATTCTGTCTCTTTTTTATTCTTTCTTGCTCTGTCTCTATATTCCTCTTTGTCTCTGCCTCTCTCTGTCTCTGTGTGTCTCTGTCTTTGTCTCTCCCTCTCCCCTTGCCACACCATGTATACACACATATGTGTATGTGCTCTCCCCTGTATGTGCATGCCCACAGTATTCACATATACCAAATGCCAGGTTGCTGCAGCTCTTGTCCGACAGCTGAGTTCTGTACTGAACACTATTAAAACAAGCTTTTTGTTTTTCTTTTATAAAATGAGCCATAACACAGGTTGGATGTGCTTGTCGCCTATGGATGACAATAGGACTTTATATATTTTTAATTGGTACTGTACATAATACGATTTAAACAGCTACAGCAGCTGATCTAAGGTAATATCCAGAGCATGTAAATCAAATCTGTCTGTTTTCCATCTTTTTCCAAACCAGATATTATCGAGAGATGTAGACCGAGTCAAAAGACTCACCATGGCAATATGGAACACAGTACAGTTCTTCAAAAGCTGCTTCCAATGGGAGTCCACACTAAGGAGTACAATAGCATTTGTGGTAAGATTTTTTTTTTAATGTTCACATTATTTTCTGTTTATTTGCATGCATTCATCTCTCTAAAAATAATATATGAGATTAACCCTTCTAAACTGTATCTGAGTAAAAGTTACCCATAAGAATTCCTTTAAATTATTAAAAAACTACCCATATATCATTTCTTGTTGAGCTTAAAAGAACCAGTATCTATATATTTCTGTGGTGTTATTGAAGCATTTTTATATAGTCTTCATCTGGCCAGTAATATTTTCCAAAAATGGCAGCTAGAAACAGTATGACTAAATTACAACTAAGTGGTTCTACTTTAATTTATCAGCAAATCATTGAAAAATTCAATATTGCAAATATGTATCCACATCAAGCTGTAGATACAGTAGATCACGGCAAATTAAAATGGGGCTCAATACCATAACTGAGAAACACTCATGTATACATGAATTTTATCAGAACACTGTCCTCTTCTCATGAGCATACTAAGAGCTGTAAGAGATTGTAACAGCTCCTGAGTCTGTTACTGAGAGTCCATGAGTCTTTGCAGAACACCTTCATTGGCACCATTGCTTGACATCCCTGGCTCGTTCTCTCTCATTTGTAAAGGGACTGGTTCCTAAGCAGATGTGATACTATCAGCTATAGGGGAGATTAAGATTCCAGATTCCTTTTATGTGTTTTGTACCTGGTATTAATGGTGAATTTCTATACAGTGTCTATACAGTTACATAAGAGAATATAATGTAGTTCTAGACCATATATGTCATGATTCTCCTGTCTCATGTTGACAGTACATCCTCAATATTTTCTTTTGCCTTGCATTGCATGTTCAACCTTAATTTATATGATGTGTATATTACATAAACATATATGATATAAAACTGATAGAGAAATAAAACATAAGTACGACTATTTCATATATATATCTTATATTTATATATGAATATATAAATATATTTAAATATGAATATATTAGTACTTCATTGTGACCTCAAAGTTATTTTTACATTTTTGATAGAACCAATGTGTCAACTCCATGAGAGACTTTTCTTTGACAGTGGGTACCAATTTGATTGGATTATTTTTATTTTGCATCACTTCAGGACCTCTTATGTGTCTGTTATTGTCCTGACATTTATTTAGCCATCTACCTGTCTTACACCCTACTCAGCTTGTGGCTTCATATATTAAGCTCTTCTACCTCCCCAGATCCACTTCCTCCCCAGATTCCCTTTCAAAACTTTCCATAGACTGTTGTGTACAATTCTGGCCCTCAGAGGAAAGTGAACACAGTTGGTGTTTGCTTCCAGCCAGTGCTCTGCCCAGCCGCGTGAGGAGTAGAGGATTCCCCCCCCCCCTTTTTTTTTTCCAATTGAGTTCTGGCTCTGAGACTTTACAAAAACAGATCTGTTGCCCTGGATTCAGTAAGGGGATGACAGAAATGATTAATGGGCTGCCGGCCTGATCTGAAGAAAGATTAAAACAAATGAAGGGAAACAGGTTGTCCGGTAAAGAGTACTTCTGGACAGGAAGGGAGCCTTGACAGGGGGCCTCTTCTCCATTGCCTCTGCCTTGGCTGAGTCCTCTCTGCTGGGCACCATCTCAGAGAAGAGCCTTCACCAGGCTGTTAAAAAGAAACTGTGACAATGTTCCTTGGTAGCAAGGTCCCCTGAACAACAGTCAGTACCTCTCTTACCTGATTTATCATAGCCTAATTCACAAAAATACCTGGGCTTATGAGACTGTGATAGGCGCTACTGTTTGCATAAAAGGCATATTTACTTCAGTACATCACTGAAAAAGATCAGATCTAGTCACAAACACTGTAGAGTAAGCTACTTGTGCCCATGTATACGAACATCACAGATTTAACCAGCCACAACTAAATATTCTTAAAAATTGCATCTGCATTAAACAAGTACAGATATTTCTCTTGTCTTTACTTCTCATATAAAACAGTATCCCAGCTATCTACATTCTATTTTCATTTTATTTTGTATTATAAGCAATTTAGAAATATTTTAGAAGATATGTATATGTTGTAGTCTTAATGATGGCATTGGAGTATTTGTGGGGGTTGGGTGTCTACAGGGGTGTCTTGGACCTAAACCCCAAGTATGATGAAGGATTACTGTATATACAGACTGTATATACACTTGTCTTGAGTGTACTGCACTGAAATGAATTTGACACATTTTGCTTTCAATTTGAAACTCCATCTGCAAAAGTTTATACCATATGCATAGTGCCTAGCTACGGTTGATCTTAGACACTCCAAGATACTGGAAGGTCAAAAGTTTCTGCCCCAAAGCTGATGAAATATGGTTTGTTTAAAACTGTTTCTGCTACTATATACTATCATTGGAATTATCGCTATAGAGTTTTGGTTCTTTAAAATACAGGACTATATTGTATTGTACTTACAGAACAGAATGATGGGTGCACATACACATATACACACACACACACACACATATGCACTCATGCACGCATGCTTGCACACACGCACATGTGTGCATTTGCTCCTCTTCCATTTTTCTTGTTAAAATTACATCATGAGCAGTTAAGCTCTTTTGAAAGGGCATGTTTTGTTTATAATGTAGTCTAAGGGCTTGTTAGCTTCCCATAGAATTCTATTGGAACTACACACATAGGGACTGCTGCTGGGTATGCTACTGCATTCCCCAATATGTGGAACTCTATCGTAGATTGTCTATCAGCAGAAACTTAGCTCCTCAACTAAGTTGAGCCATAGAGATGCAAGGAGGTTGAGCGAAGAAAGATCAGCATCCTCTCTGTCTGGGCCTTCCTCACAAGGATGACGTGTATATCATCACCGGTACCCACTAATGGTTCTGTTGTTGTCTAGTTTTGGCAGAGACTCTACTGCCTCTTATTCGTTGATGTGTTACTTCTTTCATGTTCTACCTGCTGGCTTGGATGTTACAGGGCAGAAGAGCTTTGTGAGTGTCTAAAGCACTGGTTTAATCTGAGAACTTATTCTCAGCTGATTCTGGTTAAAAAGCCCTTATGTCCTACTGGAAACAAGAATAAGAGATAGTTTTGGGCTACTAGAGGGATGAAAATAACAATTTTGGCCAACTTAAACATGATAGGACTTTCTCTGTCCCTGCATGTATAAGAAGTTATGCCAGCACACTACATACTAAGGGGGAAAAAACAAAAATACTTCTATCCTCTGTTTGTTCAAAAAAAATGCTCTAATAACTTCATAGTCTTTACTTTTCTTTGAGATGAGACAAAGCCTGTATATTGTAGAATTATGTTTAGTTATATATAGGCTGGCTAGTAATGTTAAGACCTCAGGAAAAGCAAGCCATACATTTTCTTGGGATTCCTGTGAGTATGACTGCATAGGTCATCCTCTGTTGGAAGCTTCAGTTGAAAATTAAACCAGCTTTTAAATATCTAATTCCAGGGAGTCTGGTTATAAGCAGATAGGAAGGCATGGAAGAAATTATCGTAGTAGATTATCTAAGCATAAGCCTGATGTAATGTAGGACTCACCCCTTTATCCTGTATGGGTGGCGGCATCCCCAACACTAAGGGATGAATGCTATCTTGAATAATTTCCTAGTACCTAATACATTAACATTGCTGTAGTTTGTTGAATTTGTCATTGTAAAAATTTAAATCAAAGAAGTGCCCATCAGTTTGAGAGAGGTGACATGGGAAGAATAGTTGGAAGGAAGGAATGTGAGCAAGAAGGTTTTCAGAGAAGAAATGGAATGAGGAAGGGGGAAGTGATGTCACTATAACTTAAAGTATATTTGGCACAAAATTTTAATTAAAATACAGCATCAAGAACAAAAAAGTGCAATAAAATATATTTTGTAAATGTTAAAATTTCATTTTATGGGGAATGGTCAAAACATTCCACATCACATTTCTTGCCTCAGTGTGTTTTGTTAGGCAGAATATTTCAAAGAAAGCTCTTATTCTGTCTTTAGAGGTTTTTTCTCTTCATTAAAGTTTGCTAAATATTTTGGTTCACTGTTCTCTCTAAGCCTTAAATTTATCCTTCATGCTAAATTAACTATATAGTTTCCCTCTTGAACAAATCACATTCTTGACTTTCTCCATTGAAACCCAATCTAAGGTACTAAGTTATTGACAGAGAAGAAGTGGACCAAACATATTAGATAGGAGTGAGCACATCTGTATGCACTTTGCTCTCTGAATAGATTGATAAATATGCCATTTATCTATGTGCACATGGTTATACCCATACCGATCTTGGACTCTGGGGATACTAAGAGCTCAGGTTACTGCTTTACTCATTGCGTGTAGCAATGCCTAGCATCGCTCCCATGTTAACTCAGTGAGTGCTTACAAAAGCTTGCAGATGTAGATGCAAAGCTGGGCTCTCTTTTTCATAAGTGAAACACGTGAACCTACGAAGCAGAATGTTGACATTAATGTGCTTTTAGGAGGCAAAGAGGGGATGGAAACTCAGATCAGCTGGGTTTAGAAAGAACCTGCTCCATTCCCGGGTTCAGTGCTGCTTACCCCTGGTGCTCACGATTCAATGCCATTGCTGTCTTTGGTTCATGCTCTCCCTCTAGGAGCAAGCTTACTGATTATTTCAGAAGCGCATTGACACTGTATGCGTGGTGGAAGCACTGCTTCCAAAACGCTGAGAGAAGAGATACTTACCTGCATGCGCTGGTTCTCCATCAGCCACTTTGTTCAAGGTGATGAGGCTAAAATTAAATAAGAGAAAAATGTTTATGAGGTGAAATTAAATAAGATAAAAAAATACCACTGGGGAGCAGTTCCAACCTTGGGAATCACGTGACCTTTGAAACCATGGTCACGATTTAAAAGTACTAATTCTATATTAATCACTAGTTGGAATGTCATTTCTCCTACTTTTGGAGGATCATCTTCGATGATTCACAAGTATTTTCCTAGAAAGCATGAATGAGGGTTGGTAAAACTAATGGATCATGAAGCGAATTTGTACTTTTCAAGTTTTCTTTAAGGTTTCAAGACATTTAGGAAGGGTATAGAATAAGTTACACACACCTTCAGATTATCTCAATATAACCAGTAAATAAACAGGCATTTCTGGTAATGACTCCCCAGCCTATATGTCTCTATGTAGGCATATCATTTGACAGTGGATTAACTCACACATACAAAAAATGGTTTTGCATTGCAATATTATGTAGAATATTGTAAATCATATATATATATATGATATATATATATATATATATATATATATATATATATATACATACATACATGTGGGATTTTGCTTTTTTGTTATTTTTTGTTGTTGTTGTTTGTTTTCGAAACAGGGTTTCTCTGTGTAGCCCTGGCTGTCCTGGAACTCACTCTGTAGACCAGGCTGGCCTTGAACTCAGAAATCCACCTGCTTCTGCCTCCTGAGTGCTGGAATTAAAGGTTTTTGTTGTTTTTCTGTATAGATTTCTACATTATCTCAAAATTCTGTTAAAGACAGGAGTTGTGTTGTCATATAAATACATTTTTCATGTGATGAAATAGCATTTACTAAGAGATGGTCTAATCACAAGGCTACTTTAAGTAACAAAGATATCATGGTGCTTTTAAAAGTATGGTTGCCTTTCTGGCGTTGTGTCTTTCCACCAATCTTTTAGAAAGACACCTACTGTATTGAGAGAGGCTAATGTGCCCAGGCATTGATGGATTCCTAGTTTTATTAAATTTTTTCTTTAGACATTTGCTGTTAAAAAGTAATCTAAATCTATCATATATCAATGGGCATCTTCATAAAGCTATGACTTTAACATCTGTGACTTTTTCTCCCAAACTTTTGTGTGTAAGAAAATGAAGAATTTTTCTTGACAGGGCTTGTAATATGATATATAATTTAAGTGATCAATCAACACCTCAAATAAGGTTCAACATTCAACTCTCCATTTCTTAGTCATAGGCTTATTTAACCTTTACAGAATCCTTTGCAATTTGAGATTCTAGCATATTAAGAAGTATAAACTAATTTTACTTAGAACTTAAACACAATAGTAATAATGGAGCTAGCCATTCTAACATAAAATAATGTAAGCACACACACACACACCACCACCACCACCACCACCACCACCACTACCACCACCAACACCACCAACAACAACCCAACACAAACAACATGAAGGCAAAGAGGTTTTCATTGTTTTGGAGCTGGAGGGTACTACAGTTCATCATACTACAGAATTTAAGGTGACAGGAGGTTGAAGAAGTAGCTGATCACATGGCTTCTGCATCCAGCTGACAGGAACCAGAGAGGGATGGATGCTGGCACTCAGCTCACTGCTTCTGGTTTTATTCAAACAAAGACTACATATAGCCCATGGAATGGTCCTATTCATAGTCAAGTCAAGTCTTCTCAGTGAACTCTTTTTGCAACTCCCCCCCCGCCCCCCACCACACACACACACCAGAAATGCCCAGAAATTTGTTACCATGGCTTTTTAGAGCCTGTTAAGTTAGCAATCATTATTAGCTACTGCAGTAACCTTGATTCCTCTGGGGCATTGAGATTTATCTTGAGTTGGATAACAGGTACAGTTCTAATTCTGCTTTTGACATTGGGCTCCTCACATGGTGCCATTCAGATAACTTTTTGACAATTTGGATATGGATTCATAGAATCTGGAACATTTCGCTTCTTTTCTAAGCACAATCACTAGGTTATTTGTAACCAGCTTTACTCTTCTGGTGGCAGTCTCCATACATACTGGAAACCGTCACTGTTCATGTGGTCCAAGCCTATGCCCTTTGAGTTTAAAGATGAACAATATTGTTAAAAGAAGAAATGAAAATAAACATAAGGTTTAAAGCATTTTAAATGTTGGTACACATATAATATGCATCTATATGATATACAGTTTATAGTTTTGACATATCATTTGTTTTAATACTGATACAATGTCTTCTCACATCTTTAGCAAGGAAGACTACCTAGCATGCTTTCCAAAGACATTTTGAAGATATTTTTCTCCAACAATTTTTAAAAGAAGAACAATTCATCATTGCACATTGTGATTATAATTTTTACAACATAATTGCACCTTCTATTGACAACTTTTCAGGCATTAACTAATTATGCCATTTAATAAAATTATAGTAATTGCATTTAAAAGATTATCCATGGAAGATATAAAAGGACACTATTAGCCATTTTAGCATATTTTCATGTTTATGTTTTCAAACTTATAATTGAATTGTGTTACCAGACAGAACCATAGAACATGTGGGCTGAAGTCACTTGGTATTTTAGAGCATGCTAATTTTGACTCATAAGCACCAGGTCTTTATTATTTTAATCCTAGAACAATAGAATCTACCATGTTCACACAGTCATGTTAGATATCAAGAGAATAATTAACTCCGTCCATGAGATTTTTTTTTGAACTAGCCTCTACATTAGACCTCTGCCATTACTGTTACATGTTCTGATTGTTCTCTTGGGGTGAACTTTGAGCAACCATTTCTTTTTGAAGTTGTAAACAGCATCAGATGTATATACACACACACACACACACACACACACACACACACACACACACACACTCACACACACACACATACACCCCTCCTCTGAGCTTTCTATTAGAAGCCTGGCATCTTACAGATCCCACAGAGCTCACATTACTTAAGTCTAGTGTTCAGGAGTATGTTCTTGTGAGCTTGAATGTGGTTCTCATAAGATGCTAACAGCCATGTAACAACAGCTAATGATTAACTGCCTTCTTGACCATCATCCCCCTTTGCCGTTATATCTCCTTCCCTTCCTATTACTGCTGATGGTCCAGTGAGTTTACTATAGTTACATACGGAGAGGCAAAAAAGAACTCACACTACATAGCCGACAGTCCAACAAAATTCCCTCCTCTATTTTCTTTATCTTCCCATGTTTCTTACTTTCTCTTCCTATTGATGTAATAAAATCCTCCTTGACAGATGCAGCAGATAAGAAAAAGGGTTCCTACTGTCTGAGTTGAAGGGTACAGATCATCTTAGCATATAAGTCAAGACAGTAGCAGTTTAATGCAATTAGTCACCTCATGTCCCCATCAAACCACAGTCATCAGTGAATTCCTATGCCCGTACTTTCTCACTTTTATATAGACCAGTATCCCACCAGGTGAATGGTGCTACCCACAGTGGGTGGTTCTTCCCACTTCAAATTAATACAATTAAAATAATCCTCCCAAGGCATACTCAAAGCTCAACTCCCAGGTGACTTTAGATTCAAACTGACAACTCTAAACACGACACTGTGTCTAGCTGCTTATGTTCCTTTATCTTTCTTCTTCTTTATATTTGAAAGAAAAAAGGGACTGTTTTGACTATGACAATATTTAATGAAAGAGAATCTTTGAGAACCAATTTGGCTACTAAGCACAGAACAATTTTTTTTTATGGATAAGTCAGGAGTAATGGTAGAAGTTATTGCAAATACTAATAGGTATCGATGGTGTTCTTGAAGAATATTTATTTATAGTGTTTCATTTTGTAGTGCATGTTTTGACGTAACAACTGCCAAGATTCACAGTGATTGGTTATTTCTCCACAGGTGACAGGTGACATGAGCCAGTTCAAGCCTGATTAGATTATATTAAAGGCAGTTTTTTTTTAAAGAATTTTTATTGGATATTTTATTTACATTTCAGATGTTATTCTCTTACCCCATACCCCACCCTGCCCAGAAACACCCTGTCCCATCCCCCTCCTCTTGCTTTTATGAAGATGTGCCCCCATCTACCCCCTCACTCACACCTCCCCACCCTTAAACTCCCCCAAACTCAGCTTTGGGCCTTCATGGGTCCAAGGATCTCCTCTCCCACCTATGCCCTACAAGGCCATCCTCCCCTACATATACAGCTGGAGCCATGGCTCTCTCCCTTTGTGCTCTCAGGCTGGTGGTTTAGACCCTGGGGAGCTCTGGTTGGTTGGTATTGTTGCTCTCCTCATGGGGCCACAAACCCTTTCAGCTCCTTCAGTCTCCTCTCTGACTCCTCCATTGGGAACTCCTTGATCAGTTTAATGGTTAGCTGTGAGTATCTGCCTCTGTATATTTCAGGCTCTGGCAGACCTCTAAGGAGACAGCTATATCAGGCTCCTGTCAGCATGCACTTCCTGACATCCACATCAGCATCTACCTTTGGTGACTGCACATGGGATGGATACCCAGGTGGAACAGTCTCTTGACAACCCCTCCTTCAGTTTCTGTCCCACGTTTTGTCTCCATATTTGTTCCCATGAGTATTTTGTTACTCCTTCTAAGAAGGACCAACGCACCCACACTTGCTCTTCCTTCTTCATGAGTTTCATGTGGTCTGTGAGTTGAATCTTGGGTATTTCAAGCTTCTGGGATAATATCCAGTTATCATGTGTGGGGTTTTTTTTTTTTTTTTTTTTTTTTTGGTTTTTGTTTTTTGTTTTTTGTGATTGGGTTACCTCACTCAGGATGATATTTTCCAGTTCTATCCGCTTACCTAAGAATTTATCGAATTCATTGTTTTTAATAGCTGAGTAATACTCCATTGTGTAAATGTACCACATTTTTTTTAATCCATTCCTCTGTTGAAAGACATCTGGGTTCTTTCCAGCTTCTGGCAGGTTTATTGGGAAGCTGCTCTCAGGAGTAGTTGCCATGGGTGGTGGTGGGTGGAGTGCACATGCAGAGAAAGAAGAAAAGGGAGGGGGGGAAGAAAGAGAGAGGGAGAGAGAACACAAAATGGTCTGGATTACATAGGGAAGCGTCTATGGGGGAAGGGCAGCCCAGGAATGCTGGAAAGTTCAAGGTTGGGGGCAGGGTATGCCAAGCAGAGACTGAGTGATGCTGGGGATTCTAGGAGAAGCTAGAGGCCAAGTCTGTTATTCTATGTAAAACATGCACCTAAGTCCCTTGTCCCAAGGTCCATATCCTGTTTTGAATGTTCAAGAGCTCATTACTTCCAGGGACTCATTAATGTGCCTATAACCATCAAATCCCAAAGCATGGACTGCCATCCACAAGGCTATGGTAACTGTCTTCATACTTTCCTAGCTAAAGTTCTTCACATCAAAAACAGGACACACATGTTGTGTTTGTTTGCTACATTAAAGAATTATGCAGAATGACTGTATGTATCATCATGGTAGATTATACTTCAAAATGGCCAAAGTCTAGTCCTAAATTCTTACTGCTCCTCATTGTGCTGGGTACACAGTAGGCATCTACACCTTGCTTTCTGGAAGAATGCTTGGATCCCTGGAAACCATCTGTGATGTCCCTTTTATTCCATTTCCTCCTCTGCAACAGCTCTGGTACAGAAAACACGTGACTATCTGATAACTCTATTGTCATCTTGACTGATATGCATACCTGCCCACCCCCCCAACCCTGCCTGTCCAGGGTGGTGCTAATTAGCAGCCAAATGGCCAAAAGGCAGCCAGCCACAGGGGGGCTGGGTGAGGGACAGGTCTCTAACTGGAAAGAGACCTTCTCTTTATTCTCTAACAGTCCTTGAATCTTGTGGTATTTAGTTATTTATTTACTTAGTTAGTTAGTTTTAAAGGGCATAGTTTTCTTCCTCCTCTCCATCTGTTTCTTTAATGTAACACCTGGATGTGTAAACATTTGGAGTGATGCAAAAAATGGAAACGAATATCTAGAAATAGAGAGAGGGAAGGGAGTGGGTTAGAATAGCCACAACCATTCCCTGCATAGGTTTTGACCTGTTGAAGAACAGTGCCCAGCGCTTATATTTCTAGCTAATTTGATATCGCCTTTCTGTTGCAGTCTCAGCTTTGTTACTTGTTTCTAAGCTGTCATTTTTATTAGTCTCCCTGGCTGATCTTTTGGGGCTCCCGCATCAGGTGGCATGTGCTCTCATTGTCTGACTGGGCTCAGCAAACGGAAGGCCTTTCATTGCTGTGTGATGTGGGCGTGCTTGCCTGGGTAGCCTGTAATTAGACCCACCACAGGTGACAGTTACAAGAGAGCCCAGTAATCATTCTAGCTGCCTGATCTGATGTTTATGGAGAGCAACCTGCTTTGTGGTCTGGTTAGGGTTTACTGCTGGATTGCACTTCTGCCATTTGATTTATGTTTGTGAATGGTGTGTTTTGCTACCTCTCCCTAGATGTTTGAGGTTATGTCATTAACTTTTAAAAATAACAGATCTTTGTGTGAGTGTGTCTGTGTGTGTGCTTGTGTGCATGCATGCGTGTTGTTCACTGGCCTAACAGTTTATATCTCACTTATGAAAAAATGCATATAAATATGTGAGAAAAACCCTAATCGAATTCAATGTACAGTCTTCTTAACCATGTTCTTGTCCAGCGCTTTTGAACTATGTTAGTTTCTCTGGGAATTTAAAACCACTGCAATTTGTATTTTCTTTCCCGTGGCCCTTTGGCATAAGTTTTCTATTTCAACCTAATCACCTTAAAATCTTTGTTTTTACTAAGTGTCATGAAGGCTTCATTCTTGTCAAAGGAAAAACAGGAGAAAGAAGCAGACGACAAGGTGGATGCTTTCTGACACAACCAGGAGTGAATGAGACATTCAGGGTTGCTGTTTGCATCTGGAAAAAAAATATGGAAGCACAGAACAGTACATTTGGAGGGATGTTTGTATTCCATAGAGGGGTCGAAACGAGGCCTCCCTTAGACTTTCCAGAGACAGCATAACTGTTTACCTCCCAACCCCTGAAACTTCGGCCCTATACCATTTTTACAAAGTGTGACTTTTATTGGCCTTCACTTTGCTATTATGGTTTTAGTTCCTGGGGATGAATTGCATCTACACAGCAGCTACAGATTCCACAGTTCTCGACAACATAACATTTTCCTTGAAAACATACTATTGGCAACGAGTTTGTAAGTCAGTAGAGTTGCTGCTCAGAAAGATAGTGTTCCCAGGAACATAAATCTGAACCACGGCTTATGTGCCTTTGGCTGATCCCCTCTTAAGGCAAATGGATCTCTACCATGACATGAGTGTGGTGACGGAGATGGTGAAGATGAGGGCAGTCAATACAATAGCCTGGGACCCTTGCGTTTCAAAGAGATTCTGCCTTAAAAACCTGTTCTTCATTCATTGATCTACAATAATGATTTTTGCAAAATATTTTAAAATGTATCTTCTACTTTTAAAAGCAGCAGAACCTTAAATCTGTGTTTGCTGATAGCAATATTGTCCTGGATGGATCTAGGTACAGCACTCAAAAATATTTTATAAACTATTCCCAAACATGAGCTGTTTTCCTGGGAAACGAATATAGTCTTTCTTTGTAAGGAAATTCCTATATGCTGTCTGCCACGCCCATTCCGCTTTTCAAGATAGGAGGATAGAGTGTATGTTCTGTTGTTTAAAAGTGTCCACTGCCGCTCTTCCTCACCAAGTCTCTGCTAGGATGATTAGCTTTGCATTTTATTGTGGTTTCTAAAACATTTTCGAAAATGTATGTGCTACCAGAGAACACTATTTATTTATGGTCATTTACCTACAACCCCCTTCACACAAACACAGAAAAAAAGCAAGTTGGAGGAAATGGAAAAAAAAAAAAAAAAAAAAAAAAAAAAAAAAACCTAAACTAAACTAAAGAATGAACCAGTAGCTTGATGCTTGTCTGACCTGCCTAGAGTCCTGCAGGTGGCGACAGAAACCCACAAATGAGGAAAATCCCAAGGTACTTTTCTGTTGACTACGTGGGGATTTTAATTCCAGCAATTTATTTTTAATTTGATACAATAATCTGTAAACAGAAATTATTACATCCATTTAAAAAATTTAATTTCCATGTTGTGTAATTTTCTGCTCCATTTTTAATAATCATTTTCTCTCATATTATGTAGCCTGTTTATCTCCACGAAGAAGGGATAAAAATCTAGATTAGTGTCATGCTAGTCCAGATTTCTAGTGTCAATTAGATACCTCCCATATTTGTATTTCATTTAATTTTT
Source organism: Arvicanthis niloticus (assembly GCF_011762505.2). Taxonomy (NCBI): domain Eukaryota; kingdom Metazoa; phylum Chordata; class Mammalia; order Rodentia; family Muridae; genus Arvicanthis; species Arvicanthis niloticus. Next base: position 44,307,210 of record NC_047658.1, on the reverse strand, counting down.
ACATAACTTGTAGGTAAAGTTACAGACTATTGGTTGCTTGGGAAATCTGCTGTGCTTGTGATTGTGTGTCTATCCCTACAAAGACACACTTTTAAGCTATAATATTGTATCCAGTTGTATCAAAGGGTCTTTTCTTTTTTGGCTACTTAAGGTTAGCTTTAATGTGATCATAATCACAGATTTTTTAAAAAGATATTATCCAATGCTAAAAACACAGCATAAACAATTGTCCTCAATTAGAAAATGCATAGCAGATATAATAATATTTCTGTTCTTTTCATTGCTTCTTTTTGGACATTAGGAACTGTAAAGGCAAAGTTAACAACTTACAGAGTTGAGATTTCTTTCTCTGAAGCTGCTTAAGGTTCAAAAGTTCTTAAATTGCAATTTTTGTAAGGACGTGTATTCATTTGTAATTTTTTAGGTTTCAGCTTGAACACACTGACTCTAGCGTGATTCACTTAAGCACACAGCTAATTTCAGTTCTCCTATTTTCTTTTAGCCTCATTTAAAAAAAAAAACCTTGCAGTGCACATTTTCTAAGGGAACTGCCATGATTGTAAGCAAATGTAATTATTTTGGTTTAAATGCTTTAGGCTTTAGAAGTTGACTGTCATCAGTAGACAACTGTGATGGTCCTGGGGAAATTATCTGAATTTCTGTCATTGTCTTTCTACAGAACTGTCTGCTATGTCATATGATAAAGTTCAAAACCCAATAAGATCTTGTCTACTGTTCCCTTAGATCCAGACCATCTTGTAATAGAAAACAGGGAGAATGGAGAAAGAGAGAGAGAGAGAGAGAGAGAGAGAGAGAGAGAGAGAGAGAGAGAGAAGGGGAGGAAGAGAAAGAGTGAAGAAACTGGACTTCTTATATTCTGTTTCAATTGCTCTTTCAATTACTCATGAGGGAGACCAGTGGAAGGCAAGTCCGACCCCCTGAAAACCTATTTTGCAGCCTTCATATGAAGAATATTCAATACTCTGCTCTGTTAGCAGCTGACCAGAATCTAATCCATTAAAAATATATCGTGGTAAGCAGTTCTTGAAAATGTTTATGTGAGATTAGCACTCAGAGGGGATGTGTTCATCAGGAAATAGGTTACTGCTTGACCAGTTGTCCTGCAGAGAAGCCTGCAGGACAGAAGGAGATTTAAAAACCTGCAGTGTAAGGACTGTGTTTGATCCACCCCTTTCTTCTGCATTGTTCATCACTCACATGAGGTTTTCTTCAAGGGATCTATTTGGAAGTTAATTTTAAGAGCAAAAGCATGTGGGGGAATGACCCCATTTTTGTCCCATGACCACCAAATGACCTATGCACATATTAATGTGACTCATTTACTTTACAGATCCAGCTTCATAGCTTGAGCAAAAACAGGGGTGCAGATTTTGCTGCAGTGTGTGGTGACCATTCAGTTTTCTGCTTAATTGAAGTCCAGCCTCTGCAGTAGACACTGGTGCCCATGAATAATGCCTTGGAGAGGTGGATGATACCTATAGTGTCAGGGGCCCCAAATGACTAAGAGATCAAATACACTGGCTAAAAAGCCTTAGGGAAGCATTATGTGTCTGTGGTCTGATCTATTGTCTAGGAGGTCGGGAGTGTTAATGCACTCTGCAAAGATTACACTCCTCCTCTAATTGTTCTCACACTTCCTTAAAGGATTTAAGCAGTCAGGAGAGGTGACTAGACTTGGCAGTTTTTGGTCTTCTGCTACAGTTGAAGTGTATTCTGTCTCTCCCCTACCCCCACTCCAGATCATTAGAGGAAGTGTCCTCACTAGGCTGGAAGGCCCACATTTTTAATGAGGGATGAAAGTAACCAGAGATGATAATTTCAACACAGTTCCTACTTGCTCTTTAAATACCCTGGAGTGTACCCTGTAAGGACATCACCACTGTGCCCATGGGGCACAAAAGAGTTCAAAGGTCTGCATTGATTTTTGGTCCAGTGTTTTTCATCATGTCGTCTCAGAGCTGGGATGCTATGTGGCATTTTATATATTACAGTTAGATCAGTAGGTGAGCTAAACATGTGGAGAGGTTTGAGTATTAACATCCCTAAATTTCCTCCTCTACTAACACACACACACGCACACTCACACATGCACACTGACACATAGACACACTCACATATCCTCAAATACATACATGCATATAAATATACCCTCATAATACTTATACTCTGTTGCACATGCACACATGCACTCACACAGAAACACATGTTCTAAAATGTTTACAAGACCTATCTACAAATAGGGCCGGATAGCTTTGCCCAGGCTTTCATTGTAAACTTCAATAACATAGAAGCACATTTGTACAAAGTCCCCCTCCCAGCTTTGGAGTGTATTTGCTAAGTTTTATATAAGAGCAATATGATTTTTCCAGAATAATACAAAAACAAACAAACAAACAAACAAACACCAATAAATCTAACATGAAATCTTGACAAACTTATTCACAGGGCAGTTTAGGAAATACTGGTTATCTACGTGTTTGGCAGAGTACAGCGAGTCTGTTACATTTGTAATCAGTGTGGCTAGAGGAGGTGGGGGTGTGTGTGGCAGATCTGCACCACTCTCTGGGTGTTCTCTCCCCACTAGACACCATTGCATCACTGAGAGGTACAGACCCATCTTAGATCAGCCCTAACGATGAATACAGATTGCGTATGTGGCCTGGAGCCCACAGTATAATGTTTATGTGGTGTGAGAAAGAGACCTGGGAGGATTCCCCATGATTCACGATGGTCCTGAGTGATGGGTGTGGAGGAACATTTTAAAAAAGAAATCCTTGTTTGTCCCTTGGGATTTTTCACACTTCTTAGCCGACAACACAGTATTTCACTCGTCCTGTATAAAGCTGTCAGTGTGTGCGTTATATGTGTGTCTTCAAGACGCTAAGCAGACGACGGGAACAATTGCTGGAGGGGGAAAAACACATTCGAATGAGAATCTTCAGAGGAGCACTTGCTTCTCTAGAATTCCTGGCCCCTGCTTCTACTCCGAGGACTTCTCACACGTCTTCTTTCTCTGTGTTATCTCACACCGTTGGTGGATTGCACTGAATGCTTCATCTGTATATAAAAATTAAAAATTCAAACAAAAATCTGGCCCACATGAAGAACAGGCCCTTTGGGCATATGGTTCATTATGCATATTCGTTTAATTACTAAAACACTTGTGATGGCTTTTCTGCCCTTGCTTTCAACTTCCAAAGTTGGAGCTCTTCTATTGCTCAGAAAATGCGGCCCAGAAGTCTGTTTTGAAGTGTGTGTGTGTGTGTGGGGGGGGGGGGGGGGGGGAGAATAAAACCCTTTGAAGAATGATGTAGTTCACTTGGAAGACGAAGGTTTCTTGATATGAAGCTGATGGGAGCTGGCATCCTGCCCTTCTCTTGCTCCTCAAACACCTTCCTTTCTCCCTCCTAATCCCAATACAGTGTCCCCACCCCTCCCACCAGCCCAGGACTGCTCTTACAGTGGTTAGTTCATATAGATGTGAACTGGGAGGTAAGGGGAAACTAAGAATGTAGGTTTCCAGCATGTGCCCTCTGAGTAACTAGGGAATGGGCTGGTGGAGCTGTCTGTATCTTATTGGTTAGAACACGGTTGCTATGAAAATGTGACTTTAATTGATTTTTCAGGGCAAACAGGTGGTGATGGTTTAGACATTCCTTGGTCTCGGTGCCACTCCTAATTTGAGGCTGTACATAGAATAGCTTTATTAAAATAAACAATCTCCTGGCTCTGGTGTTACCTAGACATCTGCCTCTCAGCTTTTAGAGACCCTCTGGAAATTTTTCATTTTGTGACCCTTTCAAAAGTTTTAGTGTCTAAGCTAGTTGAAAAGGGACTTTATTTTCTAGTCTTGCAATTAAACATAGTATTTTTTTTTCATCTTCAGTGTAACACATTAGATAGAATTGAGAAGATATGTAAATGGGATCACCGTTGTCTCTGTAGGTTTAAGCAAAGGCACGTTGTATTTACATGATGCAACAGACTTTCAACATGTTAGGTCACAAGGTGAATGTTCTGTTTTGCCTGAACAAGAAATTTCATGTTAGTGAAAAAAAATATTTTTGGGTTGGATATACACAGGGATATGGGAGGTGTGTTTAAGATTTCTTTTAGATTCCCTGATTTACAAGGACATCTCTACCTTCAGAGGAATTTTTCTGGAGCTCCTGATGATGAGAAGAGATTCAAAACGTCTAAATGTGCCTGCCTGAGAAAGATGATTCCACATCTTGGCAGCATCTTTGCCTTCAGTGGCAGGCATGGGTAGCTCTGATGGCAAGCACAATTTTGCTATTCAATTAAGCAAATTGGTTCTCTAAGAGAGGCCCTCCGCAAGTTATGCTTGGTGGGATTGCTAAAGGAATTCTACTTGCTATAAATAGCATCTCTCATTCCTCACTCTGGGAGAGGTCCTAGGAGTTAGAACACCTGAGCTTGCTGTTAGCAACATGAACTTATCCTGAGCAGGTTTGGAATGAATGCCAAGCAGTTCTGATGCTTTCAGTTCCAGAAACAAAGCTGCAAGTGCAGATAACTCAAATGCAGATAACTCAAATGCAGATAACTCAACAGAGGGTTTTTTGTTTGTTTGTTTGCTTTTTTTTTTTTTTTTTTTTTTTTTGCTCCCGTGTTAGATTTCTGCTAATCAACTTTACTTATTTAATATCAGGTACCCCCATACCTTGTTTTTGTTCTGATTGTCTTATGAATACAAAGAACCAATGCCTGTTAATGGTTCAACTTCAGCCAGAGTTACTGTGTGCTGCTCTCTGACAGTGGGTAGAGAGCCCTTTCACAGCAAATCTTGTAGGTTTACGGTTAGAGTGCGCCTCTTTCATCCTCAACCATGGAGGATCCCAAACAGTCCGTAGTAATGCTTCTGAAAGGAGTTGAGACCTTCACCAGTTTGTGCAATGAAGCTATTGGTCTTTTAACCTCTTCAGAGACTCAGCTTTATAGAAGAGTAGAGAGATGTAAGAATTTCCAGACCCCTTCTTTGATGAGAATAAAGAACTTGCTGGTAATAGTAAAAAATGTATTTCCCCAAATCAGGCTTTCATCTGCTCAATTACAGGCTTTGACACAAATGCATAATGAGAAATTTATTGTCTGATTGTAGACTTTACCTTATGATGATTACAGGGGAAAAGCCAATAGTTACTGCTCATGAAATGCATCTTTTCTTTCATTCAGCTTAGTGCTTTGTACTCTACAAACTTGCTGCCTGTCTTTTATGAACAATGTGGAGAATGCTCTGGGTCTTGGGTGAGATGGAAAAAAAAATTCAGGCAATGTAAAGTAAATACGGACCATAAACGACATACAAACATCAAAGTGATGTTATTTCAAGAGAAAGAACAAGGGAAGACTCTGAGAAATGAGTTGGGTGTGGTGGCATGTAATCTAGCATGTGGAAAATGCATGGATCATATGAGTGGATGATTAACTCTGAGTCACCAGTTATGCACTGGTGTTGCATTAGGAAAGAAATCAAAGTGCTTTCCCTCAGAGTCATTTAACCAAGGGAGAATCCAGATCTGGATTCTCTACTTCATGCTTCCTGTGCCTTCAGTCCTCTGTCCTGTTAAATCTGAATCTATAGCTGTATCCATGTCTTTGTCTATTCCTATTTTTCTGTCTGAAATTAGATACTTTACTGAAATCTTAAATAGAGATAATAAATAAAAAAATAAGCCATGAAATCACTAACTCCAACTGATCCTATCTGACCTAGATAACAAATGTCAATGTTTATCAACCAATATCAATACATGGTTGCTTTCAACTTTCCTGGTACGAAGTTGCTTTCAACTTCTATATTTGAAACTTTGAGTAAATGATACACATATATTGACTGGGTCAGGGCATGGGAAATCCCTAATTTAAGATTGCAGCTACACAGTAGCTTAGGTTGTAAAAATTGATCACATAGAAATCCAAGGTAAGTTGACTGTTACATTGTTCCCTTAAAGGAAAATTAAACAAATAGACTGAATAAATAGGGGAGAGCAGTATTGAGAGAGAGAGAGAGAGAGAGAGAGAGAGAGAGAGAGAGAGAGAACAGCCAGAGACATCTGGAAAGGTCTAGAATAGAGAGAGAAAGATGACTGAACATGGCCACTAGACTAGACAGCACCATGAGAGAAATGGGAGCAGAGCAGCAGAGCAGAACAAGAAAGTGAGCAAAGTAAGATGGGGGGGGAGGGAGAGAGAGAGAGAGAGAGAGAGAGAGAGAGAGAGAGAGAGAGAGAGAGAGAGAGAGAAAGTGAGAGAGAAGGAGGGATATAAGAAGAATGGGTAGCTGAGTAGCTATGGGGAGGAGGAAAGCCCTGTGATCCATTCAAGTCCTGTGCATCTATTTCTTCTCTCCATCTTTTAAATGCTTAGAGGGCTGGCAATGAGAGACTTGAATTTACATGAATAGTTACAGAATGCTAGAAATGGACCTCTAGAATTCTGGATGGTCTCTATCTCTCACCTGGGATTTCCATACACTTGTCTATTTTACCTAGTTGATCCCTGAAGTCGTTTTGTCCCAGAACCTTGCCAGTGAGTTATATCTATTTTTAAAATAGATGTAAAATAGCCAGGAATTTATGGGTTAATGTATGTGCTCCAGGAAAAGGAAGGCTTCCATGTGTCAAGCTAGTTGGAGAACTAATGTCAGGGTTGAGCTTTATGTAATTAATGTGGTGGAATCCTTATTCCCCCTCCATTCCTAGAAGTATTCTCTTTACCTAGTAGTATTCATTCCTATGGTTGATGATGATTTTGGCACTAATGCCTATGCCTATCAACTGTATTGATCATTGCCTTATTTTGGATGGCCTGCTAGAGAAAATCATTTGATATTTTTGCTGTCTTCTTCTGTGACTTGAAAAGCAATTTACCCAGTATTACTCTTGACATCCATATTGTTCTGTAATTTTGCAAGTTCTTTTATTTAGCTATTCTATTCTACTTAGACATTCAGATTGAGTCTAGATTGTGGATTTTGTTTTATTTTACATTCGGCTATTACTACCAAATTTTTTCTTAAATATTGGTCTCTATGTCATCTAGTAGCCACGTGGAAGAGTTGAGACATAGGGTCCCAGTGTAGAGACAGAAAAGCAGCATTCAGGAGCTTTAAAAAAAAACATGCAGTTTCTCAAAACCTCTCATCAAACATGTAGAGTCAGGAACTCTGGAAGTTGGCCCCATGTTTTGTTTACGTAGTTTTCCATGTTTTTATTTTGTTTAAGTTTATACTGACTGCTTTAGGATATGGGATCTATAGAACATCACGTGCACATATATTGTTTAATTAGCTAATACTCATCATGTATAAGTTAAAGGTCATCAGTACCTAGTTGAGTTTATCTCTCTCAATATTTAACATCTCTCTACCTAACCTGACTTCTTAATTTTATCAATTGGGTATATATAATATTATTTCAATTTACTAAAAATTATAATTCTCCTATAATTAAAAATGCATTTTCCTTACTAGTGAGTTTTGTTTGGGAAACTTTTGAGCTCCTTTTACTTTGTTACCTTGTTGCATATTTCCTTGGTTGAAAATGTCTTGAAATGGATGTCCCATTTTGGCCTGAAAATTCCATAGACACTTTTTCTTCGCATGTTAACCAGTAGTGGATCTCTTTATTAATAACTATTTACTGGAAAAAGGAGCTTCTCTGATCACAGTTGAGAGATGCCCTAATTCATGTATGTAAATATAAATCATGAGTCTGTTGAATACTAGTCATGTCCATTTAGCAAAATAATATAAGTAGGCTTTCTCCTTGACCCAATTAGACACAGATTCTTGAAATCTTTAATAGTGCCAAACATGAGTTCCGTCTTTGGACTTGTCCTGACATATAATTTTAAAAGGTCATTGGTTATTTCCATAATATTTGTGACACTATTGCACTAGTAGGCCTATCTCAGCAAGCTGATCATTATTGTAGCTCACATGGTTCAAAGATGAGTAACACTGAAGGTGACTTTTCTCACTCAGTAGAATGCATAGTCCTTTTTCACAGTGTGAGAGCTAGTCAATAAGAATGAAGCTTCCAGCTCAGTTCAAGCTTACTCTCTCAATATTCTATGAATCAATTATATGGCATCTTCAACAATGGAGTCTTAATACCAAGTCCTAGAGGTAACCAAAATCAATGGCAATAGTATTTCATGTTTGGTGGTGGTATGGGAGGTTCTGCGTGATCTCATTGACCAAGAATTACAAAAGAGGTAACACATTCATTCCTATTGTTTGGGCCTGTTGTTTGATGCCCTATGATATCTGGGAGAGCTCTCATTATACAATCACATTAAGCTTTCTTGAATAGAAGGCAAGCTCTATTGGTCTCCTGTTTTTTAGCTATTAGTCTAACAGTCTGTATACTTCCTTTAGAATAAAAGTCACAATCCTAATACCCATTGACAAAACCCTTAGGAGGAGCTTCTATGTTTTTACTTTCTGATTATTCACATTCTCTTCAGATAACATTGGGTATACTAGGTGATAGACTTTTCTCAGTTTTGGAATTTGTGAGCACTCACAATTCCTTCAGAGCTTCCACTAATGAGTCTACCTGTAAGACCTTCTCTGACTAACCACTTAAAATTACAAAAGCCTGATTTGCTGTTGGATGGTGGACCTTTTGAGATAAAGCCTACATGCCCATGGTAGATCATCATTTTGATGTATTCTTAGATCCTGTTTGCCAGTTTTTTGTTGTGAATTTTTAAATCCCTGTTCATAGAGGAGTCTGATTTGTGACTTTCTTTGTTGGATCTTTATGTGATTAAGGTATCTAAGTAATTGTGGCCTTGTTAAAAAAAAAATAGGAAATGCCTCCTTCATTTACATTTTGCAGAATAATTTGAGAAATATTGGCATTAATTCTTCTCTGAAGGTCTAGCTGACTTCTGAGTTAAATCCGTCTGGCCTTGGCCATTTTTTTGATAGTGGTGATGTGGCTTGTTAAGAGACTTTTAATTACTGCTTCTATTTCACTAGGCGTCATGGGTCTCTTTAAGTTGCTTATCTGACCTTGATTTAACTATGGTAAGTGGTATATATAAAGAAATGTATCCATTTTGCTTTGCGTTTCCAGATTGGTGGAAAGAGATTATTTAAGTACACCCCCATGATTCTCAGAATTTCCCTGGTGTCTGCTATGATGTCCCCCTTTTTTCTCTAATTTTATTAATTTGGACATTTTCTCTCTGTCTTTTAGTTAATTTGGCTAAGGATTTATCAATCTTATTGATTTTTTTTCAAGGCACTAACTCTTTGTTTCATTGATTCTTTGTTGTTTTTCTATTTTATTGACTTTAGCCTTGAGTTTGATTACTTCTTGCTGTCCAATAATGTGTTTGATTTCTTTATGTTCTGGCCTTTAGGTGTGTTCCTAACATGATATCTCTTGAATTGTTTGATGTAGGCACTTAGGGCTATGAACTTGCTTCTAGAACCAAATGGAGGCATTTGGTCGCATAGGCTTAAGTGTGTATTGTTTTGATTTTCATTTAATTCTAATATGTTTATACTTTCTGTTCTCATTTCTGTCTTGACATTTATTTTTATTCAATAGTGAGTTACTCAGTATCTATGCGTTTGTAAGCTTTCTGTTGTTTTTGTTGTTGGATATCAAAGTTTAATCCATGATGGACAGACAGGGTCTGATTTCAATTTTCTTATATCTGTTGAGACTTGCTTTGTGTCAAGTTTGGAGAAAGTTCTATGAGATTCTGAGAAGAAGGTACATTCTTTTGTGTTTAGATGGAATGTTCTCTAAATATTTGTCAGGTCCATTTGATTTATGAGGTTATTTAACGGTATCATTTCTATGATGGTTTTAGTATTGATAACCTGTCTGCTGGTATTGAAGTCACTCACTATCACTGTGTGAGGGTTAATATGTGATTTTCATTGTAGTATCATTTCATTTATAAAAGTAGGTATCCTTGTGATTAGTGCATAAATATTTAGAATTGCAATATCCTCTTGGTGGGTTTTTCCTTTAACATGTATTTAGTGTCCTTCCTCATCTCTTCTAATTCACTTGGTTTGAAGTCTATCTGCCCCATATTAAAATGGCTATACCTGATTGGTTCTTGAGTCCATTTGCTTTGCATATCTTTTTGTCTTTCCTTTACCATGGTGTTATGCCTATCCTTGATGTTAAGGTATGGCTATTGAATGCAGCAGAAGAATGGATCCTGTTTTCAAATCTAGTCTGTTAGTCTGAATTTTCTTTTAATTTGTGGAATTGAGAACATTAATATTCAAAGTTATCCACAAGCAGTGTTGATGTTGATTCCTTTTATTTTGTTGATATGGTGTGTTCCCCCCCTTTTTGATTTACTGATCTTTATTAATCTTTTTTGCTTCCTTGGATGTGATTAACCTCTTTAGGTTGAAGTTTTTCTTGTAGGACCTTCTGTAGAAGTGGGTTGATAGATACATACACCTTAAATTTGGACTTAGTACTCTGGACGGGAATTTGGAGTCTCTTAGATTTTATAGAACATCTGCCTGGGCCTTTCTGGCTTATAGTTTCCACTAGAAAAATCAGGTGTTATGGTACCACCTTTATATGTTACTTGTTCTTTTTCTCTTGTACTTTTTCTCTTCTACTTTTTAATATTCTTTTTAAAAAATGTTTGGTGTTTTGATTATTATGTGCCATGGAGATGTTCTTTTCTGGTCATGTCAATCTGGTCTTCTGTATTATCTCATGATGATAGGCATCTCTTTCTTAAGTTTAGAGATATTTTATAATTTTGTGGAAAATATTCTCTGTGCCTTTGATCTAGATATTCTCTCTCTCTCTCTCTCTCTCTCTCTCTCTCTCTCTCTCTCTCTCTCCCTCCTTCCCTCCCTCCCTATCCCCCTCTCACGATTTAACATTCTTTGGCTGAGGTTTCCATCTCTTCTGCCTTGCCTTCCATGCCTACAGTTCTCCCTTCCATGTCTTGTACTATGTTGATGAAACTAACTTATAAGACATTTGTTAGGCTTCCTAAAGTTTTCACTTCCAGTTTTACCTTGGTTTCTTTTCTTTTTGTTGGTGATTCTATTTCTACTTTCATGTCCTGAAATGTTTTCATTATTTCATCCCAAGGCTTGTATTTTCAAAGACTTCATTAATAGATTTATTTATATCCTTTTTAAAGTCCTTGAACATATTCATAATGCTATTTTGAAGTCTCTGTCTTGTGCTTCAGATACATTGCCTTTTTCAAGGCCTACTCTGGTAGGATTGCTGTGTTCTGGTAGAAGAATATTGTCTTGGCTGTTAATGTTGGTGTCTTTTTTTTTTTCACCAATGTCTAGGCTTCTGGAGATGGGATGATTAAGGTGATTACTAGGTGTTGATATTTGGTCTTGTCTTTGTTGCCCAAGTGTTCTGTTCTTTGGTTTCTATTGGACTTCCTGGTTCTTAGAAAAATGTAGAGGCCATTGGTTGTCTGGTAGAGAATGTTTCTGCAGGCTGGTGGGTGGAAGACTGGAATTGAGGTAGGGTATGAAAAAAAGCAGAGAGGGACTTCAGGAAAGAGTTAAGGTGATCCATCTATAAGAAGATGCTGGACCCCAGTGACCTAGAGGTGTGGTGGGGAAAGGGAATCCTGCAAGTAGATTGAAATAAGGGAAAACATGATTTGGAAAGATAGGAATAAAAGGGCTTGGAGGACCCTGGGTCTGAACCAAGAGTTGGAGTCTCCAGTGAAAGGAGCAGGGGCACCTATAAGCAGATAGTAACCAGGCAGAGAGAGTGAGAATGAAGAGATTATGATGGAGGAGAGAAAGGATAGAGTGAATCAGCTGGCTGAATGCCTGCCAGATATAGCCACTAGGAGTCCAAGGTAGGAAGTGTTTCTAGGTATCTGGCACTGACAAAATGGAATAGAGAAGGGCTAGAAGAGCTGAGATTATCCAAAGAAAACAGGCAAGTTAGGTCTATACCACAATCAGGTAGAATGCCCAGGAATAGAGGTTGGGTGGAAGGAGAGGACCCTGGAAACAGGGTAGTCTACACTGAAAATGTGACTGTAGAGAATATAATGGAAGACAGGAAGGAGGGTAAAAATCATATACCTGAGTCCAAGCCTGGTGTGGCTATTGGGGGTTCCAAATAGAGAAGATTTCTAGCTATTGTGTTCTACCACAAAGGAATAGAAGAAAGAAGGAAAGCTGGATCCACCTTGGAATCCCACTGGAACTAGAAGTAAGCTAGAATGAAAGGTTCCTATAAGCAGTCTGTTAAAGGGCTAGAACAAGATTCACGCTGTGTCTTATGTACAAACCCTTGAAGAATAAGGAAACTATAAGTTTTTGCTGGTGTCTTTTACTAGCTTGGTGAAATTCTTCTTGTTTATAATTTGTAAGAAAAGATGGGCACTATTTTTCAAATGTTTTGTTTTATCTATTCATATAATAAAATATCTGTCTTCTTTTATTCAGTCAAATGGTAATTTACATTGTGTTTTGTTTATTTAACCACATTCTTCTTGCTTTTTTTGGTTACATACTTCAGTTAGTCTTGATGTTATTGTCTTTTTCATATGGCTTCTCATATATCTCTTGATATTATTTGTCAAGGGTTGGTTTATTTTTTTTTTTTTTTTTTTTTTTTTCTACATCAGATTGGCCATTTGATTGCAACTTTTTTTCTGGTAAGAATTTTGTCAGGATTGGGTATCACAGGAGTAACAACTTCATAAAATAACATCTACAGGTTTCTTTATACACTAATATTTCTTCTTTTAATGTTTAGTATAAATTCAAGTGATTTCATTTGCACCTCAGATTTTCTCAGTGTAGATTTCTTTATTTAATCGCCAAGCCAATTTATTTTTCAGTTGTGTTAGTCTTTATTTTGATATAATTTTTCCTTTATTTAAGCTATTGATTTTTTCCTATAGGGTTGTTTTTCATCTCTGTCATTTATATTTATAATGCTTAGTACATTAACATTTAGTGCAATTATTGTATTTTGGATTTTAATGAGTATTTCATAGTCCAATTGTTGTATTTTGGATTTAAATGGGTATTTTATTTTTCCCCATTATTATGAGGTTTCTCCTTTATTTTACTTTCCTTGTGTTTACATTTACATTTAAATAATATGCTAGAAATCAATTTGTATTTGTGAGCATGATTTCTTAACCCTTGATAGTCAGCATAGGATCAATATCTATCAGTCTATCAGCTGCCAATATGATACATATAAATAATGTTTTTTGTTTCAGTTGATTTGCCTACCCTCCTTTTTAGTTGAATTTTCATATTTTCTATCTAATACATTCTAAACTCCATAGGATATGTTGTTAAATGCCTTGTTTGAAGAGGTATATGTACTTTTAAATGATGTTTTACATTAGAACTTTTCTGTATCATATTTAAAGTGTTATCATTACCAGCTCCACCACTGTGACTGAAATAGTTCTTGGGTCAAAAATCAGAAAATATTCAAAGGGCCCCAAAAATACTCAGTAATGAAAAATATCATTATTAGAGTTTATTTGTTATATATAAACAATATATATCCATTATATGTAATTTATATATCCAATTATATATAATTATCCAATATATAATGGATAACTTGGATCAATATCTAGATAGATGGATGGATAGATAGATAGATAGATATCCAAAGAAAACTATGGAATAGAAAAGAAAATAAATGAATGTGGTAGGAAGAACCTTCTTTTGCTCTGTATGAAGTCATGCCCCCCCACACACACAAATGTGCAGACACACACCTATAGTCACAAGCTCTAAAATTCTATTTTGAGAAATAATTTTCTTACAACTATTTTCTGCTGAAGTGGCTGATGAAATATCATCAACATGTATGAAGTGGAAGTGACAATGTTGAGATAAAACAAAGGCGTCCATTGCTATATAAATTTAGTTGCTCAAAATGACTATAGGGAAAATTTTAAATTGGCTACTTGTTTCTAACTATAAAAAATCAAAATAGTAAAGATCAAATATGTGCAACTATCATTGAAAAGAAAAGTACACTTATCATTTCAGGGTGAAAGAGAATTCCTGCAGTAGAACATTGAATATTGAAGACACAAACCCTGAGGTTACATGTATGATCATCTTAAAAAATGCTACATACCATAATTTTAATCTAAGTTTGCACAGATAAAATTATGCAACACATACATTGAAAACAGTCATTGGAATGGGGAACTATAATAGGTAAAATGAATGTCCTTGTTTTAAGCATAAAGAGGATGTAAGTATTTTTGTTGAATAAAGTATTGTTATAGCTCAGGTTTTTAAGCATATACTTGGATAATATCTGTGTATTTTTGTTTTTTAAATTTTTATTGATTATTTTATTTATTTATATTTCAAGTGTTATCCCCCTTCCTGGTTTCCCCTCCGCAAAGCCATTCCCCCTGCTTCTATGAGGATACTCCTCCACTACCCCCACTCCCACCTCACCACCCTGGCATTCCCCTATGCTGTGGCATTGAGCCTTCACAGGACCAACGGCCTCTGCTCCCATTGATGCCAGATAAGACCATCCTCTGGTACATATGCAGCTGGAGCCATGGGTCCCTCTATGTGTATTCTTTGGTTGGTTGTGTATTTTCTAATGAGAACCCAAAGGATCCTCATTTGGAAACGACTTTCCATTTTTTAAGAGAAAATTGCTTTGTGGATTCGTGGAATATAGCAGAGGGAAGAGCTACCTAAAGTCTCTTAGTTTTGGAAAAGAGAAATAGTCCCAGATGAATGACAACAGGAAATCTCAACACTTGAGAAGGTTTATATATTTTTGTCATCTTAAAACATCCAGAGATATACACTGTAACATATGTCATACAGTGTTGATGAATACTTATGTGATGTCACAAAGACACTTATTCTGAAATTTGAAAATAACACAAAAATCAAACAATATATGTCATTCGAATCAATGTGAAGCTGGTTTTGTTGTTCTTAGTGAATTGAGTACAACAATATATTTTAAGAGACTGTTAGACCTCAGTGAAAGGGTTTTCCCGAGAAATAAAAGATGATTTCAATCTTTTGTTTATGTAAATATATTCTATTAATGTATTAAAATGAGAATAAAAATCTTTCTTCAGAAAAGACAAAACAAATGGAAAACAAATAAAAACAATTGATAAGGCCCCATCCATTACTGATTTAATAAATAATACTCATTTAAAAAACCCTTATTAGAATGAATGGAAATCTTATTGTTTAAAAATGTTTCATTAAATTTAAAGCAGATACAAAGAAATGTTTTTAAAACATTTGAGAGCTATCAGCAGTAATAAAGTGAATACCTGCATGAATTTTTTCAAATTAAAATGGAATGTATTTCTATATGTTCTTAATATGATATGATTTATAGAGTGGAAACTAAAAGCCAACATCATGCTTAATGGTAGAAAATTAGGAAACCAGAACAATTTTCATTAAAGTTTGGAATTAGACAATAATATCTCTCCCAATATCTCTTTGTACATTGCTTTGTAAGAACAAGAAAAAAACAAGTTACAAATACAAAGAAACAGAACAGATTTCTCATACATAGTTTATGTGAATACACTTTAGAAACCCCAGAAAAATTAAATAAAATATTATTTGAAACAACAAAAAATTTAACAAGTTTGCTAATTTTAAAAATTAATCTATTCTGGGGGTGAGGTGGGGGTGGGTGGATGCGTGACAAGGATAGGTGGGAGAGTTCCCTCTCAGAGGCAAAGGGGCTGGGGGATGGAGAGAAGAACTCTTGGAACTGGGACTGGGAAGAGGGACAACATTTGGAATGTAAATAAATAAACAATTAGAAAATGTTAAATATAATAGAAAAACAATATGTTCAAATTAGTTTTTCATGCAGATTATAACCAGATTAAAAGAAATATTACGAATGAAATTGTTTAGTATGCACAGCAAACAAAGATAAAAGAATTGAGCAACATATAATGGTTATATATCTTCAAGTTTTAGTGAGGAAAAAGTCTTCAGCTCTAAAACACAACTACTGTTGCATAGAAAGTTTTTATATTTATGATGAAATATTCTACCTCAAGTTTTTTGCACACACTGGAAGCTAATGATTACAAACCTTATGGCTCATCTCATAGAATGTGTGTCAAAGTGTTGTTCAAGTATTGTATCAGTTGCCTCCCAGAAGCTGTTCTGGGTTCTCATGGTTTGTGTCCTTGGAGGTAGCACCTCTATTGCCTGCCTGCCTATCTTACACAGTGCTGTAGCTTAGGGTCTTGAGTTCTCTCTTGCCTTTCTACAGCATGTCTCAAGGCTGAAAGGGATTTGTCCTTGTGAGTTCATATCTTGTATAACGTCTGTATTACCAGATTATTTTCTAAGAGCCCTACAATTTTACAACTTTCTCAGTGTATGATTCTTAAAGAGACTTTGGAAGCTTATAGGTATGTTAAGTTCCTGTATTTAGAAATTTTGTCAGTCATTCTCCATTGTTTCAATTGTCTTTATTGATGGCAAGAACTGTCTGTAACCGAGTTCTGTTTGTGCTTCCCATATACTCATGAGTGTGGGTTCATGTACTGGAGTGTAGTCAACCTATCAGGGATCAAAGGCCACATCCTTAAAGAAAACTGAGTCTCCTTCCCCTCAGAAGTCACTGATTCTCCTTATCTAGGAACTGCTTCATCAGTGTGACAATCCTGCCATGTCCAGAAAACACTGTTTTGCTCCAGTTCTCTCTGACCTCTGGCTCCTTTAGTCAGTCTTTCCACCTCTTCTGTAATGGTCCCTGAGCTTTGGCCAAAGAGGTATAGGCAGCACGTTTCTATTATTCTTTCATCAGTTAAGGGACATCTAGGTTATTTTCATGTCCCAGCTATTGTGAATAGAGCAGCTATGAACATGGTTGAACATGTGTCTCTGTAATTGGAAATGCAATCAGTTGGGTATATGCCAGCAATAGCATAGTTTGGTCATATAGTTGACCTATTTCAGAGTTTTGTTTTGTTTTTTTAGGAACTGCCACACTGTTGTTGTTCATGGTGGTCATACCCATTTGTGCCTTTTTGGGCTATCCCTAAATTTAATCTTTTTATGCTCATGAATTAGCATTGTAAAATTCCCACCCTCTGTTACATCCAATAGTCACGGAGTCTTTATTTGTCTTCCTGGTAGGTGTTTTTGGTCACCGTCTGGAATTTTGAACTCTACATGATCCCTCTGGCATTGCTGCTACTCTTTCTGTACAACTTCCTCAGACCCATGAAAGGGAAACCTGGTAGCACCCAGGACAGCCAGGTAAGCAAAGATCTATAGAGTTCCTCCAATGTCCTGGTGAGGAATAGAACAGCATCAGTGCATTAGTACCATGACTAAACGATGCTCCAGCCTACCCTTTGAATCGTGAAGAATGAGATACAAATCACCGTTTCCAGAACATGTGTTTTCATCACACATATGCTGGATCTTCCTTTTTATGATGCCTTATACCCCTACCTTTCAGTTCATGTTCTCCATAAGTTAGGAACTCTCTGGACCTTGACTCTCATTTCCTCCCTAGAAACCTATGCACCTATCTGGTTTCTGATAGGGTTCCTGGAAACTACCCTAAACACTACAGGAAAATCTTTGGGGGTTCCTTGGGCCCCTCCAGCATACTGTAAAACTCTCTGGAAAATTGGGTTAGGCTATTCTTTGTGTTGAGGCTTCTCCAGGGATTACCAACTTCCAGGGCGCTCAGCAAGTAGGTGAGAATAGTCCCCACCCTCTTTTCCCACATACCATGATGGTTTCTATTAGCCATCAGAGTAACATGTGAAAAGTTACATGTCCCTTCTGAAGGAAATCCCTTGGGGTCTATTATCCAGCCCTTCTGACACCCTCCATCCATCCTGGCTCAGGGCATATTTTCCTTTTAAATGAACAGGGACTTGAATTTGGTAAATTACTTTAGAATGTAAACTTCCCAGTTCTGATTTAAGAAACAGGTTTTAAAATCCAAGCTCTAAAGTTTCTGTGGCTGCTAAATTTCTTTCTAAAACCATCATATACACATGAGTTTTTATTCGAGTGCAAACTATTGTCATATATATATTTTTCTATTATCATATATAAAATCATTGTTAAAAGAATAGGTGTTGAGGGGGCATTTCTGGCTTTATTTAGGATGGAGTAAAAAAGGTAGAAAAATGAGTACATGGCAGAGGTAGACCCTCAAGAAATTCAAAAGTTCTCTTGTATTTGATTTTGATTTTATAACTATTACCTAATAGTACACTTATGGGCACATATCAATAAGATAGGAGAGCTGACCGAGAAAAAAATAGATTTGTAGTCTATGTGTATTTATAGACTAGAATTTATATGAATATAAATTAAGGAAACATCTCTATTAGGGACAAATCTGTAATAGTAAATGTTGTTAACTCACATTGATGCAATGTTTAGCCAGGTTTTATTTTGCCACCATGTGTATGAGACCATTTTTATCCTATGGATTTGTGTGTATATATCTGTGTTTACAGATGTTCATAAATATTTTGTTATGGGTAGGAATACAAACTTGTAGTGTTAAGAACTTTTTGATTTTAAAAACTGTATTCAAATATACTGCTTAACGTAGTAAAGACAGCTATGAATGAGTCAAGAACTTCCATTTTAATTTTGTCAAGGGTAGGTTTAGAGCCACAGAGTGATGGTCCAAAGTCACAGGGATAAACTGCAGATATCATGCTCAAGATGATGACATCTAACTCTCCCAACTGTAATGTGTTTAACCCTCACTTCCCTGCACACCACTGAGTGCACCTTTCTTCACTGCATTCCTATTTATCTGTTGGCTTTTATGAGCTGTGAATGACGCTAATGGTGGATAAGCTAATCTCCTGGACAGTCAGTGAGTGTCTTACAGACTGTCAGCTGAACCTAGTGAGGCTTGTCAGTGGTGAGAAAGTGCCAGCCTGAGAGAAGTTACTCCATGACTGCTCGGAAGTTTGGTGGAATAGCATAGAGTACCCTGGTCACTTTATAGTCACTTCTTTTAACAGTTATAATGCAGAGAATTGCTTGAAACTGGTAGAGCTATAGTAAATAGGAAGTCTTATTTTTATATGCTTAAGCAGAAAAGTAAGTCTTTCAGTTGAAAAGTCACAGATTCTCTATACTGACTGTTCTTTCCCTGCTCCTGAACCCATCTGATTGTAGCAAATGATGGTATATGTATATATTTTTTTCAGAATGAGTCTCACTTTATATCCCTGAGTGTCTTGGTGCTGGCTCTGCAGAATCCATTCTTAAATTCACAGAGATCCTCTGTCTCAGGAGTGCTGGGAGTAAAGTCATGTTGCCTCATGTCTGACTGCTATTCACCTTTAGACATTGCAATTACACGATGTAAAATATTCCTATTACACAGAAAGGGCATCTGAACTGCTCTAAAGGAACCCAGTAGCAACACAGCTGCAGTCCAGTACCTGTTCTAAGGCCACACTCCTGTTAGTCAACATCAGATTCCTTGGTTTATTTCCCTACTCTGTTTCTGCAACCCCAAGGGAAAAACTGTAGCATTCTTAAGGAGGATTATATTTAAACAAATACATTTTCTGTTATAGACTGTTTCAGTAATGACTGCAAAGGGAAAAGAATGGTCCTTATAACTATTTTCAGATTTAATATAGCAATTGGTTTATCAGCCAGACAAGAGCAAAACTGTTTACAGAAAGGATATGTTGGCTATGCATTTTGAAGGTAGATACTGTCAAAGGACACCTGCACAATAGATTTATTTATCCCTAATGCTTTGAAGTGGATGATACATATTGTTTATAACCTTGCCACAGTGTCTCTGAGCTTTTAAAGTATGATATTTTTACAAGAGAATATAAGGAGTTTCAGCTCTATAAGAAAACTTAAAAATGCATGTTTTTGCATTGAGCAAACCCAGTTGATTGTTAAACTTAATTAACAAGTTATGTGATTTCCTTTCAGGATAGCACAGACATAGAGGAGGAAGATAGAGAGGAAGAGAAGGTACGTAATGTATTAATGTCAGACCCATAATAGGAACTAATGTTAGCCACACTGTGTTTTTTTCAGGTTGTATCTGTTTTGACTTTTGGGCATTATATAATATTATAGAAATATTATGATTTAAAAAGAATCAACCTATTGATTATTTAAAACAAAATGGCTATAATAATGTCTACTTTTTCTCTGATGTATATCATAGTAGTAACAATTATCCTTCATATCTCACTATGATTATTTTTAACGATGATGATAATGTGTGTTCGTTGTTCTGATGGATATTGAGGTATTTATTCTTTTCTAGGGCTTTAAAAGATGAGAAGGAAAGAGGGTAAAACAGGAGTAAATCCCTGAACTTTTATAAGGGTCAGGACACAAACCAAGATGCTCCTTTCTCTGTCGCTGAAAAGAGAAGTCAAGAGCAAATCAAGGGAAGTGGCTGCTCCTTTAGGTTCACAGCCGCTCTGTGGGGTGGTCACCCACTCCGGAGCCTGTCACTTCCCCAGCTGTTGCTGGCAGTGTTCTCTGCTATCTGTCTGTGTACATCTGTCCTTTTTCTTCTCCTGGGACAATCTCTCAAATCTGCTGCTTCTGTTGTCATTACACTTCCAGGCAAACCTTCTGGAACAAAATGGAAAAAAAAAAAAAAAGTGAAGTACGGAATGAGAGGCTTTGAGCTTAATGAACTTCCAGTCCCTTAAACCTGGGTGTGTGGGGGCCATGGTGGTGGCATGGAGGAGACTTGTGGGAGAAGAAAGGGCAGAAAGGAGGACCTGCAGAGCAAGTGTGCAATAGCAATGCCTGCGGAACAGACATTAATTCAGAGATTGGTTCTGTGACACCAGAGCCTTGCAGTTAATTGAGGGGACCAGATGGTTTTGCCCATTTGAAGCAAATGAGTGTGTTGCAGAGTGAATCTTCTCTGTTGTCTGAAGGTGATCACTATTAAAGACACAATAGAAGAAAGCACGGTATATTTTCAAAAATTGTTTCCTTCCAGAATAGAGGTGATAGCGAATATAAGCTTGTTTTTAAAAGAATTATTGAGTAACTGAATCAAGTGGTTTCTGAATGATCAAACCATTGAATATCAGGCGAAGACCAAGCTTAGCTCATGGAGGGATGTTTTGCCAGAAACGTACAAGTGCTTATTTTAAACCTCGCTGAGGGCACTTGCAAGGCTGCCCACTTGTACTTCTGACGACCAGCTGTTAGTTGGGGTTCCCATAACCTATCCCTGGGGTTTAATAAATTTCTAGAATTGCTCACAAATCTCAGGAGAATACTTGATTCCCCTTATTGGCTTATGATAAATGATTCAACTTGGGAACCATCAAATAAAAGAGAAGTAGAAGGACCCGATGTGGAGCTTCTACACTTCCCCTAGGCCCAGGAAATGCTTACATTAGTCTGCACAGAAGCCTTCTGACACTGGTTGGTGCTTCTAGTAATGTGCGTATGGATATTTCTCTAGCAATACAAGATTGAAGAGGTAATTCAGTGACCGCTGGTGATAGAGGATTCTGTCTCTATGGTTGAAGGGTCAGGAGCTTGGGAGAAGGTACCTCAGATTTCAGCCTACCATCAGATGCCTGGTTCCTGTAGTCATGCTCCCCAGTCAGGGGCTTTCAGAAAACCCCACCCTCACTTAATCTTGGGTGTGAAGGAAAGGGCCTTGTTCTGCACAGCAAAAGGTCCCCCTTCTACCTCTCTAGGTCTGGACCTGTTTCAGGAACTCAAGACAAAACCCAAATATAACAGAACACACTCCTGCTGCTCTTATCACTTAGCAAAGCTCCAGGGTGTTAAGAGTTCTGGCCAACAGCCAGGACCCAAGGCAAAATATGTATTTCTTATTATATCACAATATCACACTAGGCAAAAATTAAAGTTTTTTTTTTTTTAAAAACAGAGCTTAAAAGTGAGGCAGATTTTGTTTTATCTAAATCTGTTAAATGTGCCACCCATGAAATACGACCACATTTACCCCCCATTGGCAGTGGTGGTAGAATATCTTTAGCATATCATATTTTTAAAAGCTTCTGACAGAAGGGAACGGACCAATTCTTGGTGGCTCATAAGTACAATTCCAGGGCTTGTGAGGCTGAGGCAAGAGGATTGCTGTGAGTTTGAGAACATGCTGAGGTACAGATTGAGATGCTATATCAAGCAATCATACAGAAAACACAAAAACACTGGATGTAAAAGTATTTTGTGAACTCTCACTGGAAAGATATAAAAAAATGGCTTCTCATCTGTGATAGACCACCAAGGGAGGAGGGGTCAGGAACAAAGCACAACTCACCATGGTCAGACCTGTGGTCCCAGTGGGTTTATGGGAATTATTATAGAACATGGCTGAGGGATTTCTTATAGGAGCATGGGTTATCCCAAATCATCTGCACTACTGAAAACTTTTTTCCACACATAAATGACAACTTCCCCAAAGCTGCATAAGTAAACAACTCCTTACCCCAACCCCATGGCTAACCTTCCACAGCCTATATACTCTTGTATCTCCAGAGTATATAAACACTAGGTGAAACTAGACCAGAAGCACACACAGCTGACTAGGATGCATGGGAAGGAATGGCTTGAACCTCAAGTGAGAGTCTGATGACTCTGTAAGTACCTCCTTGTGCCAGTGAATGCCAGCAGTTAACAGGTCTGATCTTAAGGGTCTCTTGCAAGTAGCTATGGCTACCGTGATAAAGATAATGGCTCCCATGTGTTCTCCAACAGGCAACCAGGCAGCAAAGTCCAATCTAGAGTCTATCCCAGGGCATGATCCCTTTAAGAGCTGCCTGGGGTTTTGGAGATGGAGCCATATGTGCTCCATTTCAACTAGTTCTTGTCAGGGATGACTGCAGACAGCATCTAAAAGGGGCATCCACAGAAATGGGCCAGAACTTAGTGTGGAGCTCCAGACAAAAGTGTCATCAACACGTCCTTCATGAAGAGGGTTGGCAACAGGGCTGTCCTCATCCACTTTAGGGTATATTCAGTTCTGAGATGTTCCTTTGAAGGCATTCCAGTATATTCTTTTCATAGTTTGGTGATGACCATTGTATTTTGTTTCCTTGGTTTTATATTTTTAAATAACTTTCTAAAGAAAAAGTCCCAAATGAGGAAAAGAAAGCTATCATTGTTTTTTTCTGATAAACACACCTTTATGTTACTACGGATGCTAGCATTCTTTTATTCTTCACCCATACCATGTCACTCTTGCTTCTTGTCTTAGGGTTTCTATGGCTACCATAAAACACTATGGTGAAAAGCAACTGGGGGAGGAAAGGCTTTAATTTATTTCAGCTTACTCTTTCACAACATGCTACGCCACTGAAAACATCAGGGCAGGAACATAGAGGTGGGGGCTGATAAAGAGGCCACGGAGGGGTGCTGCTTACTGGTTTGTTCCTCAGCCCACTTTCTTATAGCATCTAGGATTACTAGCCTAGGGGGTAGAGTTACACTAGGTGAAATGGTCCCTCCCACATCCATTATCAATCAAGAAAATGTTCCATAATTATGTCCATGGGCCAGTATGTTCAGAATATTTTCTGAACTGAAGTTTCTTTTTCCTAAATGAGTCTTGCTTGTGTCAACTTGTCATAAACCTAGCCAGGACTCTTGTCTTGGGAATTTGCTAAACTAAAACTAGATTTGTTAAACTTCAAGTTCAGCATTAAGATTTCTTGAGGGCACATCCCATGTGTGTTTCAATGTGTCATTTTCTCTCTGTGGACAGGACCCCAGCACCATAATGTGTTTGTCTGAGACCTGGCCAGGCAATGACAGGGTGACTCCATACCACAGGGGACTGTTGAATGATCCTCTTCACAGAGTCCCATGGCTTCTGCTGTGTGTTAGACTTGACAGAACATGCTTCTGGGATCTGTAAAACACCCTATCCAAGAAGAGCCATTTTCAAATGATAAATAAAGAGCTATTCCCTACAAAAGCAGAAGGAAGGGAAGCTACTCCATGCCACCCATCTATCCTGAGAGTGACACACCTTCATTTGCAGTTTTCCTGCTCAGCAAATGCCATCACAGTTGATAGAGAATGACAGGCTGCTTGGCCCAGCTTCTCGGGGGAAGAAAATACTCCCATCTTCTGCCTTTCTCTGACTCACAGACCAGGACATGCATGGTCTGGGATCTGTCATACTTTTATTGTCTGGGATAGAGATGGTTGTAAAATGACATCACTGTTGCCTCTGGCTCCTTCTCATTCTTAACAGCACATCGTAGTTATCTATGTTAGAAACCAGATTGGATGTCACAATTCTGCCTTCTTTTCTTTTGTAATACACATACATCTTGCAGGTAACTGTATTTTTGGCTTTTAAGAAACAAAGCACACAAACTAAACTTTGAAGAAAGAAAAATCCTTCTTCTTTATACCAGAAGATCCATGTAAGAAATTGCTTCTTGGAACTATAGTTTTCTAAGGACCCCAGAACAAACAGATAATGGCTGAGTTCAGCCAACAGCAATCAGTTAGCATTTTCTATTTTTATTAAATTTCCTATGTGGAATCCTGCATGTGGACCTTATTTGTACGGAAGGACTACAATGAAAATTGCATTAATTTTCTACACAGTAAAGGTCAGTAATTGAAGCATGAACCAAAAAACGATTGTGTAAAATGCTGTAACCCATATTTATGAAAGGTCATATAAAACAATAATATCTTGTTTTCATTGTTGAAAGTATAAATACTTTTCCAGAGTTTCTTTCTTGTTCCAGCCCAATAGTTACTTACATAGACTATTCCAGCATTTACTATTAACATCAGAAAAATGGAAGTATAACGGAATGTAATAAAATTAAAAAAAAACATTTTGCTTCTTGGTATCAGAAAAAAGCCTGCTCTGATATTCACAGTATAGGTTAGTTTTTGTATAACTAGATGTGAGGAGACTTGAATGGCTTTTCCTTTCAGGGTCATTGATGACGGCATGTGTACCTGTCAGTGTTAATGGGAAAAGAAATCCATCTATTTATATCAGTTATGAATAAAACCAGATAATGGATATGTTTTTTAAAACAAGAAAAGTCTAAGTACTTATTGAGGGACATTCTGTAATAAGTAAAGATGAGTGAGAATGGCATGTACTGTTCCTGATTAGAAAACTTAGCATTCGGAGACTAAAGAGACAGTCCGCTGGTTAAGAGCACTTATTGTGCTTGCAGGAGACCTGGATTTAGTTTCCTGTACTCACCTCAGGTGGTACACAAGTACATAGAAGTCTGATTCCAGGGGGAATCTGATACCCTCTTATGGTTTCTATGTGTAGCTGCATGCAGGTGAGGCACACACATACACTCAGACATATACACATTAGAAAATAACTCTTTAAGTACTTAGTGTCCCATTACTATCAGTGTTTAAACTGATTTTTCATCCTGATCTGCATGCATGTCATGCACTTGGGAGTTTCTTTTAGAGTTAACTTGCAGTTTTCTTTTGATGTGGAGCCCAGGGCTACCATGAATTGTTTGTTCCATTACACTAAAGAATATTATTGACCATGGATTGTTTGTCTGACAATGTATCAGAAAGAGGAGTTTTGCTCATTTTCTTTTGTGTCTTCTTAAGAAAGTAAAAATAACAACAGCAGCACACACACACACACACACACACACACACAAACACACATAGAGACGCATACACTCAGACATACATATACATATAGAGACACACACGGAGGCACACAGAGACACAGACAGAAACACACATGCAGACAGACTCAGACACACAGACAGACAGACATAAACATACCAACACAGACACATAGAAACACACACACAGACAGACACACATACCATGTAGATCAATCAGTAATTTTTGTTAATTATAGTAGACCGTGCCAGTTAATAATTACAAAGTATAGTATTTTTAAGAAAGGAAAAATTCCAGCAAGCTGTTTTGAATGGCTAGCTTTAGGTATGCAATCAAGTGTGCATGTTTGTGCACACAGTTTTTGAACAAGCACAAACCTATATGCAGGATGTAGTGCAGAGAGTCTGATCATCAAAACTTCTAGGGTAGTAAAGTAAATGGTCATTCGTATTTAAGTTCTGATAATTTGATTTAATGTGTTTTTTATTGATTTGGTCATTTTATTACTAGGTTTCTACCACATTGTACTACTTTTAAGATTTTAGTGGGGGAATGGGTTGCAGCCAATTCTTAATGACCAGTGGATGTGTGTTTTGAATCACAAGAGGGTGAATTCCTGAGTTCCTGGACTTCTTTGACATATTATCTCATGTACATTTCCTTTTTGAAAACCCAGTCTCTATTCTTTAGAGGGTTGAAACTTCATTTCCTTCAGAAGGGATCCAAAATTGTTCTTAACTTAGTCCTTGGACATTATTCGGGTACCTTGCTTGTCATGACACTGAGCAGAGTCCCTGGTACTTGAAGATGTTTTTAAACATCCACTGTAAGTGTTGTTCTTGGTATGTGCTTTCAAACAATGTGAAGCAAGACACACCAGGCTGTAAATTCCATGTGTCTTCTTTGCTGTTATTAAGTAACATTACTATCTAAAATCACAGAGTGCAGTGTTCTGTTTCTTCAGTAGTCAGTACTACATCAACCTGAGTACTTTCTTTCCCATGTCTAAAGTTATTCCATGAAGCTAAGGGAGAATAAACTGGACACTATCCTGGTTATCCATGGGCCATTTTTCTTATTAGTAAATTGTGTTCTTTCCCAATGTCTCACCAGCAAACTATGCATTATAGTACTTTCTCCCCACCCCCTCCTATTTCTCTCCTACTGCTAATATTCCTTCCTCTACACTTTATTAGTTGTGGTTTTCTTTACTTTTCTTAATAGTTTTGAAGCTGTCTGTGTTGCCTTAAACTTAAAGCTAACTATTGGAGCTTGAAAAGATCACTACCCAATAGTCTTTTTTTTTTTTAGGGGTAGTAATAGTTACTCTTGTGTTTCCCAATGGAAGCTACTGTTCCGAGATGGCCCACCCCATCCTGTTTCCCAATTATCCAGGAAGTTTACAGGAATCATTTTAGATAATTTATAAGTTGTTTACAAAAAATAAGGTAGGAAACAGAGTTATCACACTTTTTTCCTACCAACAAAGTATTGCATGAAGAAATGACTATAACAGTATTCATTTAAAACGAGACAGTAAGACATTTAAATGCTCAAACGCATGGAAACATTAGTGATTTTGTAATGTTCAAGCACTGGAGCCTTTTGTGTCCTTTAACTCATTCAGCACTCAAAATACACTACTGGCTATTAATTCCCCCATGCATTAATTAACAAATCTCATTGAAGAGAAATGAACCCATCAGCAGTTTCTCTGTCAGATTCACAGTGGGACTCAAATCCAGATCTTCTGAGCTAAATCTTATTGTTAAAGTGTATTACATTGTATAGAAACAGGCATGTTACTTTTCATTCATTCATTCATTCATTCATTCATTCATATATTCTACACTGAAGCAACAGCAATATTTGCCAATGTTTTCCTCTGTAGCAGGTTCCCCATGAATATAAAGGTCACATTCCCATAGGTGCTCCCATGAAAACTGCAGTACTAGACAAGTCACACTTGCATAGAGTTGGGAAGTCATTCAGGCTTTTGGAGGGAAATGTTGAGGGAATCAGGATTGTTTATAGGAGCTGATATTTGTTTTAGTCTTTTCAGTGTATGAGAATTACCTTTAGCTTTTGAAATTTGTGTGTATGTATGTTATATATACCTTATTGTGGGTGTGTCATACATGAGTATGGAGGTCATAGGTCAGATGCTTTTTCTACCCACTCTACTATTTTCTTTTCTACCCATCTACTATTTTCTAAGACAAAGTTCTTATTGAACCTGAGGTTCATCAATTCAGCCAAGTGGACCAGCCAATGATCTTCAAGAATCTGTTTCACCCCACTAACTCCTTTCCAGATGATTGCTGACATTTCAGGCTTCTTATGTTTATTCTGGGACCCAAGCCAACATCCTTATGGTAAGATGACGGGTACTTTACTGAGTCATATCTCATTCCTACCTTTTATTTCTCTTAATCAGATGAATATCTTACTCATTAGTCTCTTCCTTTTCCTACCTAAGAGAAAGGTAAAGGATGCACACAACAATGCCAAAAACCATCACTCCTTGTGGACCATGAGTCATCTTTACCTTATGGCAGCATCCATTTGTCATCTGGTCCAGAGAATTAGTCCACTCAGTATTTGCGTCCCAAAGATTAAGGATGGCTGCTTCTTTTACATTTGTGTGTTTCCAGTATCTTCCTCAGGATGTCAGGGACTGTGATCTTTCCTTTTTCTCATCCTTTCATTTGACACCAGACAAGACTCCTGTTTCAAGGCGAAAGCACATGTTGATAAACAGGAGGGCAGAGAGAGCTCTTTGTCAGGATCAGATGGTTACAGCAGGACAAAGCTGCTTAGATCAGGTATTGATTCAAAACAGTTTTGTATTCGTTTCTCAAAGTGAAAGATCTACTTGAGATAGAAGTACTTTCCAGAAAGAGCATGCATTGCCTTTCTCACTTATTAAAAAAAATAATCTTTGTGGCTGGAGAGATGGCTCAGTGGTTAAGAGCATCAGTCACTCTTTCAGAGGACATGCTGGAATCAGTTCCCAACATACATATGACAGCCTGCATTGGCTGCCATGGGATCACAGTGTCAAGGATTCTGATGCCCTCTTTTTCTGTTCTACACAGACATACATGTAAGATAAAAATAAATACATCTCATATTACCTTTGTGCATGCATGTCTATGAGTGGGCCTCTGGATGTATATGTGTCACCATATACTTATCAACATCAGGTAACAACCTTGGGTATTGATTCTTGCCTTCTACTGTGCTTAAGACGGGTTTCTTTTTTGTTTGTTTGTTTGTTTGTTTTGTTTTTCTTTGTTGTTGTTTTCACAGCTGTGTACTCTGGGCAAACTTGTCCATGGGCTTCTAGCATTATACCCCCAATTTAATAGCATGCCCATTAATATTGACTCTACTTGTGCATCTAAACATGCCTCATGGGCTAACCGTAAAGTGAGTTCCTAGTTCATGAAGCTAACATTCCTAGGGAAGAGTTTTCAATATTATGTAGCAGAAATACTGGTTACAAGTCCTTTGTTAGTCCAGACATTTAGGGCTTTTTTTTCATGCTAAATGTCGTTCAATTTCCAATGGTGATCATTCAAGTTTTCAAATTACAGTTCTCTAATATTCAATGAATTAAAAACAGACAGTGCATTTCTCTTGGCTAAAGCCCCAGTTTTGCGTCTGGGTGGCTGACATTACTGGAACAGTTTTGAGATAAAAAATTTTGTCTTGATCCTTTGGAGACTTCTGAGGATTCTTTGACAAATACCACTCATTTTTTTAAGCATGTCAAAAGTATTTTTTTTTTCCTGTCAGGGTCAATTTTTAGGATTATCTCTCTGATTTTGCTTAGATAATTAATAGAGAAATGAGTGTTTCTCTAAACCAGAACAAGCAGGAAAGATTTAAAGTAACATACTGATTATATAATTAATTCTCAGTTGTAAATTCATTTGACGGTGTTAATTCTCTCCCAGAGGCTCAAAGCTCTGCATCGCACCAATGGAGCTGTGTTCACTGGAGACACAAGATAGCCAACAAAGCCTTAAGGAAGGCAAGCTCACCTGATGTATTCTTTGTGATTTTTTATTTTTTTTAATTTTAATTTTAATTTTTTTTTGCTTTAATAGAGTTAAGCCCCTATGTTATGCCACAGGCACACTATTGATCTTTAATTCAACTCTCTATAAAACTCAGCCAAAGACTTAACCTTCTGATGCCCTATAAACAAATGTACAATTTAAAGACAGTGATTTTTGCATTCATCTTTACATGATAAACACTTTTTAAAATATATTTTATTTTTTTACAGTCCAGCTGCTGTCCCCTTCCTGATCCCCCACCCACACACATCCCATTCCTCCTTCCCCTGATTCCAAGAGGATTACCCCACCCCCACCAGGCCTGCACAATGCCTGGGGCCTTAAGTCTCTCAATGCCTAGGTGTGTCTTCTCCTGGAGGCCAGGCACAGCAGGCTTTGCTATGTATATATGTCAGGGGAGGGGGCTCAAACCACCTCATGTATGTTGTCTGGTTGGTGGCTCAGTGTCTAAGAGATCTCAGGGGTCTGGGGTAGTTGAGACTGCTGGTCTTCCTATGGGATTATCCTCCTCAGCTTCTTTCAGTCAAGAATTGGAACTTGCCCTTTTCCCCCTTATTGACATTCATTCTTATAGAGCATGAAACAAATCAAAGCAGAAACTGGGGAGCTGGAGCAATGGATAATAGTGGCTAAAATGACCCCCAGCACCCACATAAACAGCAGCAGAACAGGGCAGCCCATGTACAATACTATCTTATCGGAGGTAGAAACTGGATCCTTAGAGCAAGCTGGCCACCCAGTCAAGCAAAGCATCAAGTCCTGGGCTCAATTAGTAAACTCTGCCTAATCCATAAGGAAGAATGGAGACAACACCATCAACCTCTGGCATCCACTTCCACATGCCTCACATGCACACATGGGTGAACATACACACAAACATACATACCACATGCACACATGTAACCAAAAAGACCCTTGGGAGATTGGATTCTGGATATGAAATCTTCTTTTTTGTCTCCCTCTGCTATCGATAACAGGTGCTTGCACATCGTGTAGACCTCTGGTCATGAGGAGTCTGCTTAGGCCTCTATCCTTTTGCGGGTTTATAATCATAAGGAAGACCCCGCTGTGACTGTGCGGTCAGTTGCAATCATCTTGTTCATTTGTGCAGTCACACCAATAGTCATCACTCTTTCTACCCACAATTCTCTGTATGAGTCAGGAGCCTCTGTGGCGAGAGGACCAGGGGGCGTGCAGCCGCTGTCTGTCTTTCTGAATGAATCACTCTTACTCTTCCCAGGCAGTGTGGTGTCAGCAGCAGATGCAATGTTGTATCTGCTAAACTGTTATCACCACATCCCCTGGTTCAATCTGAGATGTGTAAATAAAGCCAGCAGGGTGCACATCCAGCTGCTAGACGATCTCTCAGAGCATCAGGGCAACATGAACTGACTTGTCCCAGAAGAGCCTTTCTTAGGAAACCCAAATGCATCTCAGTATATTTTAAGTTAGACAAAAGACTGCTCGTCCTTTGTCTTTTTGCCTGCTTAAAGGAAAAGGGTTCAGGTTAACAAAGGAATCAGGTAATTTACATATGTTATCGGGCTTCTTTCATGATTTTTTTTAAAAACAACTTTATGCAAACCTAGGCATATCTAGGAAAAGAAGATCTTAATTGAGAAAATACCACAGTAAGATTGGCCTGTAAGGAAGGTTATAGGCTATTTTTTTTAAATGAATTGTTGATATAGGAGGATCCAGTCCACTATAGTTGGTGCCAGTCTTGGGTTTTTAATTATAGAATGTATCAGAAAACAGGCTGACCAAGCCAGTAAGCAGCATTCCTCCATGATGTTTACTTCAGTGCCTGCCTTAAGTTTCTCCTCTGGCTTTCCAATACGGTGGACTACAAACTGTAAGATATAAGCCCCTTCTTCCTCAAGTTGCTTTTGGTCATGGTGTTCTATCACAGCAGTAGAAAACCAACTAAGACTTTTCATCTTTGCCTTCTACCCAAATCCAGATCAAGATTATGTGAGTTTCAGTTTTCAGAACTGCAACTAAGATTCAAATGTTAAAAGTCATCATGTTTGCTGCTAAGGAGAATCTCTGACTCCCGAGTGTTCGGGTTCTGGTCCTCATATGTTTGTGCAGAAGCAAGGCTAATGAGATGTAATCATGGTAGGCACTCCATCCATGGGACAGGTTAGTGTTGGTCTTGTAGAGTAGAATGTTTGCTCCTGAAAGTGATTGCTATAAAATGACGGCACCCTGAAAGCTTGGGCCATTTTGCAGAGGTTGATTTCCTTTTCTGCTAACTAAGATGCCAGGACCATGCTATTTGAATCTTCCAGCCATGGGAATTGAGAGCCAAATGACTTCTTTATAAATCACCCCAGGTATTCTGTCATAGCCATCCAAGTGAGTTAATATTCATACAAAGCTCATCCATGTTATTCAGAAGTACACCTTGTTCTTCTAAAAACACAAATAATACTAAAGGTTTTGTGAACATTGTTATGTGGCTACTTGTTTTTAAACCAATAAAATGGATATACATTATTTGAAATAATTTTTACAGTATAGGAAGGGAGCAAAAGGTTGACTATTATAAAGATTAGTGTGTTTTTAGAATGTGTGTATATATATATATGTGTGTGTACATATACACATACATATACACATATGTATATATGTGTGCATATATATGTATATATATGTATGCATACATATATACATATATGTGTGCATATATATGTATATATGTATGTATATATATACACATATATATACATGTGTATATATACACACATATATACATATATACATATATGTGTGCATATATGTGTATATATGTGTATATATATACACACATATATACACATATATACATATATGTGTGCATATATACACACACACATACACACACATATATATATATATATATATATATATATATATATATATAGAGAGAGAGAGAGAGAGAGAGAGTGTGTGTTCATGTCTTAGGAGTTTCATTTTACATTTTATCTGAATTTTTATCTATTGATCTAAAAATCACTGATTACATATAAGATTCTTAGATAAAAAATGGAAGGAAACTTTTCCTCAAAACATTGTCAAAAAGCATCAAATGTACACATTCCTCTGAAAGCTGCATAAGAAAATCCAAGGAAAATAGGAGGGGGGAATCCTTAACAGGAGCCTATTTTTCAAAATAATGCATTGTATGGAAATTCAGAGACACCAAGAGAGCAAATGGAAACTTTAAAAATAATTCCCTAAAGCATTAGGTACTTCCTCTATAGAGTGAAACATTCTTAGCAGGACAGGCCTGGATTTAAATCTATTGCTGCATGTTTGTGAGCACAGACAATTTTCTTACTGTGTTTAGACTCTAACATCTTAGAAAGAGAAGGATTAGTGTCGGTGCTTCTCGGTCATGTCCATTGGCAAATTAGTGGGTTAAAGGTAACTTCAGAAGTACAGAAAATGAATGTCTTAGTTAAGAATTTATGGCTGTGGGGAGGCACCATAACCATGGCAACTCTCATACAGGAAAATAGTTCATTGGGGTTAACTTACAGTGTCAGACGTTTAGTCCATTATTGTAGTGGTGTGAGGGAGGCATGGCTGCATGGAGGCAGACATAGAACTGGAGGAGCCGAGAATGTTACATGTAGGATCAGCAGACAGGAGGATATAAGTGCCACACTGGGCATGTCTTGAGCTTCTGAAACCTCAAAGCCTTTGTCCTAGTGATACACCTCTTTCCACAAAGCCACACCTACTCCAACAATGCCACACCTCCTAATAGTGCCACTCCCTATGAACCAATGGGGACCCTTTTCCATCAAGCCACTGAAATGAAAGAATGTGTAACTGGATGATCAAGGTGTAGAATTATGGCTTGATGGAAGAGGACAGACAGAAGTCAGGGTGTGTGAGTACCCTGAAAAGGCTTCTCTAATTCCGTAGGACTTAATTTCAATTATTTATTTTTATAGATTTATGATACCTAGAACATTGCTATACCTGTCAGGTTCCCAGGTCAATGCAAAACATTGACATTGTTACACATCCAAGGCCTTGCCCTTTCCCTATATCTACCCATTTCTCTATCAGGAAAGAAATCTACCCCTGTTGAGTCCCTGTGGCAATTTTGTGGGTCCCAAGAATGCAGACAGATAGAGCCAGCTCATCTTATTTTCTGGTCAAGTAAGTTCTACCACTACATAGTAGAGTGGGAGGATGAAAAAAATGCTAATCACATATGTAACTATGAAAGTACGAATACCACCTTCGTATAGAATAGAGGCTATTATGCTATGATCAACACAAAGGGACATTGTCAAAACAGCACCAAAGCCATTTATGGAATAGAATATATCCTTGACCCTAATCATGAGGATACATCCTCCAAATGGACATATCCCATATCATATTATAGAGGGTATGGGAAATACACTTCATTGGAATGAATACACTGGAAAAAATTGATCCCTTCCTATATTAATAAACTTCAGAGGAAAATGATATATTGCATATCCCTGCTTTTTAAAAAAAATTCATTTGTTAATAGTCTTCATTTTAGGGCTAAGTATTTAACATTTACATAAAAACAAGCTGGAGCAAGTTGCTTAGGCTTTAAGCTTTCCCAATGATCATTACTATTACCCTTTGAAATCTGTAGGTAGCCAACCTCTAAAGGATGAACAGTAGGTTAAACCTAGTAGGCAAGCAGAAAGTATCCATCCCTGACTCCTTCCAGGGGCTAGAACTAGCTATCCCTATAGGTAGGCTGTGAACGATGCACTTCAGTATTTAAATAAGAATGATACATATATAGTTCAATATATATAGTTGAAATGTATATAAACTTATAGTTTAACTTACATAGAAAGGATACCTGCATAATATACCTATATATTTAATAAATAACAATACTCTGATACTATTATCATAATGGTAGTTGTTGGTATGCTGGTTATATTTAGATTGCTTGGTGTTGCTATAGCAAAATACCCAGGGCTAGGATAGCTACTCTGTGGAAAAAGCCTATACAGCTTATGATTCTGTTAGTAGGAAAGAACCTAGGGACCTTGTCTGGGATCCTATTGCTATATCACATTGTGGAAGAGTGAAAATGGACAAGTATATGGAAAATATCACTTATTTCAAATTATGATAAATGTATTTGAACATAAAATATAGTTTATCTAGAAATATAAAACAGCAAGCCCATAGTCATTGTGAATAGTTTCTATAAAATAATGAAATAAGAAAACATCTTATTAGAAGCACTATCTTTAAAAGTGTAGAGAAAGTTCATAGCAATGGATATTAAATGTACCCTGCATATATAAAATTATCATCACAGTACAGAATTAATGATTTCTTCCATCTGTTACCTTTAGTTTGAGCTTTCAGGCTACCTAAGCGCTTGCTGAGAAAGTAGCTCTTAATTTTGCCTACAGTAGTGTCGATTAAGATGCTGGTTTAATGTCCATTAAGTTCAACTCTGAAGATGGTTAAGAACAACTTTTTGGATATTAGAAAACGAGAGGATGAAATAAAAGTCCGCAGAATGTATGACCCATGACAGGATGGGATAGAAAGGGAAAGGGGAGCCACAGACTAAGTATATTTGTTGAGTGCATCTGAGTGTTTGTACCATGCATGGCCAGTCTTCCTGTGTTGGCATCAAATATTCACATAATCAACATAATGACTTTTTTATTTTAATGCACATGTACTATATAGTTTTTGTTCTTAACAGTATATTATAAAAATAAAATAAAGGCATTTTTGCAGTAGAGCTAATAAATCAAAATGAGTTAGTTGATAATTCTAAATGTACAGAATTTTAATTGGTCTGGCTCTTAAAAATATGCAAATCTGAGCCTCATCTGTGGATACTGAATACTCAAAGCAAAACGTCAAATTCATTTAAAAACTGAAAGGATGCTGTCACCATCCTTCATTAGTTTGGTACACTAATTAACACTTAAGTTTTGGATCTTGGGGAAAAAAATCAAACAATTAATATAGAAAGTTTCATAGGAAATTGAGCCACACAGAAACTTGAATCATTTTCCAAAAACTTGTTTTGACCTAAAGTCAATGCTGCTGCAAAGAGGAAGCTCCTTTGCTCTTTGGGTCAAGCTCTTCAGAGCCTTCAAATGCTCCTTTGTAAACACAGGGCTTATGTAGCAGACAGAGATGGGTTTTGACCATTGTGCCCATTCATAGGCAATTGTGGGTTGCTGGGAATGAATGAGGTTGCCTTGGCAGCATATCTAATTTTTAGCTCAAACTGCTTAAAGAATAATAATAAGGGGAAAATAATTTAAATGTTAAAGATAGTAAAACTGTCTTGCCAAGTTGCCACTGCAAGAAGAAACAGACTTAATGTTTCCTTTGATACCAAATGATGGGATTGGAACTACTTAAATGAGTGGATTGCACATACCTGCCCTATTGGTACCTTCACCCTTAACCACCAAAGGGGGTTTCCTCATCCCACTCATGGCTCTTTTAAAATGAAACAGACATAGAACATAAAAATTAGTTAGTCTTTCTTTGTTTCTTTGCTTGCTTGCTTGTTTTTCTTCCTTCCTCCCTTCCTCCCTTCCTCCCTTCCTCCCTTCCTCCCTTCCTCCCTTCCTCCCTTCCTCCCTTCCTCCCTTCCTCCCTTCCTCCCTTCCTCCCTTCCTCCCTTCCTCCCTTCCTCCCTTCCTCCCTTCCTCCCTCCCTCCCTCCCTCCCTCCCTCCCTTCCTTCCTTCCTTCCTTCCTTCCTTCCTTTCTTTTTTCTTTCCTTTCATAGCATGGAAGATACACTGGAAGTGGTTCCCCATTGAGTGTATACCTGGGTGATTCATCATAATTCTAATCCAAGTAACTATCTCAATAAGAAAGTTTTGTAAAGACCCTTGCTTATGTTTCATTTTAAAGACCCTTATATAGCAAGCATAGTAGGCTGAATTGACTCAGAGAGACAAGAGTAGGGAAGAGGTTTGCTAAGAAATATTGTAAAAATACCATTGTGGCAATTTTGTAATAATTTGCTTAATCACTAAATTATATTAATAGTGTTATAGCTACTTAGCACAGTAAAATATATTGATCTTCTAAACACAACTTAGAGAGGTAACATTGTTAGGTAGTGGACACTGAGGAAGGTAAGCTTATATAGTACTCCCAGCTCATGAATAAATCACACAATACAGTGTCAGATCTGCTTGCTGGCTGTGACACAAAGGCCTCTGCAGTCTAGCTGGCTATGGCATGTCTTTGATGCTTGCTTTGTTTCTGAAGTTGCCAAAGGTTGGTTGAAGTTTTCCTGGTGTCTGCAGTGTATTGGGGACAGGATTACAATGTGCCAGTTTTTGTAAGAAGTCACAGCACTTAGAAATGTATTGCATTACTCCAGAGTGACCTGCTCTCACTGTGAGCATATCAGCAGCACTGTCATAGGAGAGGACATAAGTGAACTTTAGGCAACCTGAGGAACAAGGGGAAAACAGCGGGACACAGGGAAGTGATTAGATACTTCTCTGCAGGGACCTGAAGCCTCTCAACCCAAGGACTTATCACTTTGGATCCTAAGATTGTGACTGGGAGCCACAGTGTGTATGGCCACAACCAAATAGTAAACTGGCCTTTTTTTTTTTTTTTTTTTTTTTTCGAGACAGGGTTTCTCTGTATAGCCCTGGCTGTCCTGGAACTCACTCTGTTGACCAGGCTGGCCTCAAACTCAGAAATCCGCCTGCCTCTGTCTCCCAAGTGCTGGGATTAAAGGATATAAACTGGCCTTTATATCTTGGAGCCAATAAACATTTGTGGAGAATGTGGTTGTTGTCTGGAAATTACTCTTTTTGTTTTCCGAGTAGCTAATGTAAATCTTGCTTTATGTGTTTCCTAGGAATCTGAGAAAAAGGGAATAATTGAGAGAATCTATATGGTCCAGGACATTGTTTCCACTGTCCAGAACATCTTAGAGGAAGTTGCTTCTTTTGGAGAAAGGATTAAGAAGTAAGTTCTGCCCATGTTCAATGGTATGTAAACTAGATCTGGTACCCACAGGATGGTGGGGGAAGGAGGTTCTAGAATCCTGCAAGTGATGAAGAAAGGAATGGAATTACTGGAGTTTGCTTTATTTGCTTTGTCCTTTGGGCTTGTCACCATGACAGATCTGGGGAACTTCAAAACTGGGATGACGATATGGATATGGTTCTGTTTACATGACTCATTTTTTCACTATTATTGAAAATAGATTCTTGACTGGGCAGTGGTGGCACACCCCTCTAATCTCAGCATTTAGGAGGCAGAGGCAGGAAGATCTCTGACTTTGAGGCCAGCCTGGTCTACAGAGTAAGTTCCAGGACATCCAGGGCTATACAGAGAAACCCTGTCTGGAAAACAAGACAAAAAGGAAACAAACAAACAAACAACAAAACAAAAAAACGATTACTTTCTCATTTAATATATCCTGATTACGTTTCTCCTCCCTCCTCTCTTCCCAGCTCCCCCCCCCCCCCACACCTCCTCTCCCTTCCAGATCTACTCCTTTTCTGTCTTTTATTTGAAAAGAACAGGCTTCTAAAAGAAAACAACCAAACATGACAAAAGAAAATATATTGATAAAAGAAAAACTATCACATTGAAGTTGCAACATTAACAGAAAAAAAAAAACAAAACATTAGAAAGAAAAGAGCCCAAGAGGAGACACAAGAATCAGAGACCTGCTCATTTACACTCAGGGATCCCAAGAGAACATTAAACTGAAAGCCATCCTATAGATGCAGAGGGCCTTGTGCAGACTCGTGCAGACCCCGTGCATGCTGCCTCCGTCTCTGTGAGCACAGCTATTAATCATGCCTTTTCCCTTTCAGAAATATCCTGGTTTCAGTGAAAAGCCCCTGGATTGATTCAGAGATCAAAGGGGAGAAAATGTGTACCAGGGGTTCTTTAAGTCTGATCCCCTAAATCCAGCAAATCACTAGAATAAATTTCCTTAATTCCCCAAAATTGGTACACAACTAATAGTGCATTAGGTGGAGAGACATGAAATTATTTCATACCCTCCATAGATATCTTGGATATATATATATTTTTTTGTTTGTTCTTTGGTTTCTCAAGACAGGGTTTCTAAGTGTAGCCCTCGCTATTCTACAACTCACTCTGTAGTGCAGGCTAGCCTCAAACTCAGAGATCTACCAGTCTCTTGGCTCCCTAGTGCTGAAATTAAAGGTGTGTGACACCACACTACCCATGAGGACTTTCCTTATAGTCATGTTAGAGAGTACATCTTTCATCCTAGTAGGCCCTGTGAACTCTGACAGATTTATTCTGTTGTTTACTATTGTTATGTAAACAAGCATGTGTGCTATGGGGCCAATACAAATTTCTTTACGAAAGCAAGCAAAACCAAACAAACAAAAGCAAAAACAAGCATGGTAAGGATTTCTAGTACAGCCTAAGATACTTAAAAGCTATGATTAAGTAAGCAATCCAAGGTCACAGTTAGTAAGCCTCAGAGCTTGGATTTGAACGTGTCCTTTACTGTTAAACTGTAGTAGTATTACTCTCTGAGATTTTTTTATTTTTTTTGTAAAAAAGAACTGTAATAGGAAAACAAAACTAGGTAACTTTAGTATATAAAGGCCAGGTAGGATGCTAGGGGAGGCTGGATGAGTGAAGAATATGACTTAAAAGAGAGGGAGCTAGAAGGCAAGACTGGACCACTTCCAAGCAGTTCCAAGTATAGGAGAAGATAGTTTAGCAAATGGTGGAAGGGGGCTGCATCAGATGGGCACCCTCTACATAGACTCAAATCCACTGTAGAAGATACAAGGAGAGGCAGGGGAAGCAATATGTCCACAAGATAGGGAGAGAAGTGGTGATGTTTAGAGATGGGGCACATTACAAAAGGCCTTAAGGAAGCAGAAAAGAGTCAATGAAAAAAAATAAAGAGTGAAGAATGTACTGGGGTCAGGAGAAAAAGAGGATGTGGAGTGGGAGCAAGGTCAAGGAAGGAAGATGCTGTTTGGTTCAACTGTCTGCATTCTTGGACATCTCTAAAACACAAATGTAGCTGTTGTGTAGCCGATAATGTGAAAGGAAATGTGTGTGAGGGGAGAGCAGGGTGTCGTGATTTAAACAGGCTCTATCTCTACAGTGCTTTTGATGGGCAGCTGTGCCTAGCACAGCTGTGGTGGCCATGCCCGGAACGTGTTTACAGGCCATGAACAGAGCACTGTTCTGCCCAGCTGCAACACAGGAAGGCTAATAGGCTGGACTCCTATTAATTCCTTGCCTATTCATTATTACAGTGACCTTAAACTCCCTGCTGGGCATTCAAGTGGGATGTCATTGGTCACACACTTGGAATTCTGTTGTAATTCTGTGCTTACAAACCAGGAAAACTTCTAGCCAACTTTTGGCAACATGAACCATTTTACATGAAGCTTTTTGAGCAATTGTCCCCACTGCTATGTGTACCAGGGGAGAAGCCGTATTTTATCTTTCCTATTTATCTTTTCTGATCACTTGTTCTAACATGTGCATATTTCAAATATGTGGACACATCACATTGAGAATTTTAGTCGGTGCTGCACTCTCCTAGAGAGCAGGCCAAATGATCCTGGGGAGCTGAGACATACTGAATGTCTCTTTATGGAATGATGGTTTTAACCTTGTGTCTTTGAGTACCTAGGTAAAGCTTCAAGGAGTAGTTGATGAGATTAAGAGGTCCCAGGAAGGCAGAGATTCACTGGTTTGGATGGTCTAGAGTGTTAGAGTCTAGACCCATCTGTATAACATAGGACTGTCCTTAATGGGAAGTGTTGTTAGGAATGCAAACGAAGTGCAGTTAGAATCACAGGGAATTCACTGGAAAGACAACAGCACATTTTGTGTTTACCCTAAGTGGAGTATGTTAAAGAAACAGATTAAAGAACAAATGCCCAGAAGAGGATTAGCAAGCTAGCATGAGAACGGTGCACATACTAAATGAGGCCATCTTGTTGGATGTGCCATAGAGAAGAATCAACAGAAATGGGTGGCCAGTAGCTTTTGTTTCTAAGGGAGCAGGTATCTAAGGGCTTCATTTGTCCCAACCTGAGAAAAAAAAGTAACCATTGAATTGTCATGAAAAATTCCCAACACAGTGTGGTGATGCACTCATGTTATTGGATGCTGCCCTAATCATGTTTGCTAAGTGCCTTAAAATGTCCAAAATAATATCCTCACTTGGTGGTAGGCTCATGTAAAGGAATTTAGCTTTCCACTCCCTGCCCCCATGATTGGAATTTTGAGAGCTCCCAACTCAGGAAAACTACTCAAGTCTATGAAAATATTTCTTTAATTATTCGATTTCAAGATGGGAAGGCTATGATTGACCAAGCTTGTTCAACCTTGGGAGTGCTACAAAATGACTCCCACTAGGACTCTGGCCTTTGGCATACATACATAGTGCGTACTTTCAACTGGCACACACACATGTTACGGTCACATGAACTGATGTCTCCCTCCATCTTTTTCCAAGCATCGTCTTCTCCATCTTAGAATTTGAAACTCAACTGTGTTAGGAGACTGATTCTCAAGTTCTTGATTTGTTCGTCATTACTTTTAATTACATTTTTTAAAAAAGAGAGATTTTAATTTCTACCTGTACCTTACTGGTGTTTAAAAGTAAAATACACCTTCTTCCTTCATTTCTACTGAACTCCACAGGCTTCATTACTACAGCTCTTTTTTTAAAAAAAATTAATTTATTTAGCTCACTTTACATTCTGAAGACAGTGCCCTTCTCCTCCAAGGGCCCCCCTCACACAGCCTCTCTCCCTCCCCCTCCTCTTTTCCTCTGAGTAGTGGGGAGGCCCCCTGTGGGTTCCAACTCACTGTGGCACACCAAGTCACTGTGCTGCAGTTCTTACATGAGGAGGATTTTGGATTTTCTATTACGTCTTCCTGTCATTTAAGTCATCGCAGTCCATGTTCATTTTAGTTCGGTTTAAAGCATTGAATATAGAAGATAGAAGATAACACCGAGCAGAACTTGGTTGGTGGAGATCACTTCATCTCAGAGTGAGAGCTGCCAGCACCGCACTGCTAGGGAAGATTTCTGCCACAGGTTGTGGTAAAGCTGATTTTGAGATTTACAAGGGTTTCCTTGGTGCCTCATTATCACTCGGTTTTATCCATGCACCTGAGTTGAGTTTGTCAAACACTTTTTCTACATATTCATCGGGTTGACCTACTCCTTTCTGTCTGCTGTTTTACGGAAGTGTTGTGGTTGACTTGTAGATGGATGCCAAGCTCACCACCCTGGAATGAACTTTCTGTGCTGTGCGATATAGTACCTTCATGTACTTCATTTGAGCCTCTTTATTGCTGGATTTTATGATGTATGACTAGGATTTTGCAGCTATGATGAATACTGCGGCCAGTTAATTTTCTGTTTTACAAAATTCCTCACAAATAGAAGACTCTGATTGGGTTTAGTCTCCTGTATTCTGTGAAAGTTTTTGGTGGAGGTAGAGAATTTTTATTTCCCTCCATATCTGACATAACTTGTTAGGGAGGAATCTGGGATTATAGTTTTTTTTCTTAAGGTTTTTAATAAAATACTCATCTCTTGATCATATATTTATGCACATAGGTAGTAATTCATACTATTTTTCTATAATTTATATTTTGTAGGCTCTAATATTTCTATAACATGCTTCTATAAAGTATATCTACTAGAAGTTACTGTAGTTTGAACATTCTACTTTTCTGTGTCTGTGTTCATAAATATGTGTGATGTATACATGTTATAGGACGGTGGTCAAATGTGGAGGACAGAACAGAATGTCCGATGTCTTTCTCTATAAATCAGTGCCTTATTGTCTTGACCAGGGTCTGCCCTTTCTGCTAGGCTGGTTGGTCAGAAAGCTTTGGGGGGGGAGGGGGGGAGAACTGCCTGTCTTCACTGAGTTCTGGGGTTACACAGACATGCAGCCATGCCTGACTGTCATGATTCTGGGGATTTGAACTCAGTTTCTTATGTGGCAGCAAGCCCTTTACATGCTGAGATACCTCAGTCCGGCTGGTGTATGTTTTTATATGTTAGCAAAAATCTGCAGTATCACCTTCCGTGATACTTGATAGTTGTTTTACTGATTTTCTTCCTTAACAAAGATTTACTGCTTATATTAGACTTTAGAAGGAACACGTTTGCCTTCATGAATCTGCTTCCTATTTTTCTTTCCTTGGCTACTATTTCCTCATCAGTTTCAATGCTCTTCTTCATTTATTATTATTTTTCTGCCTCTGGGCAATTACATCACCGCATGTTAATATAAAGATCAACTCGTCTACATTTTCTGCTGAGCAGAGCTTTGATGCCATGACGGACATTTTGCATAGCAATAATAATTGTTTGCGCTTAGCTAAAGCCATTTTCTGAGTGTTTATTTTGAATTCCTCCTTGGCCAAGAAGCGTGTTGCTTAATTTAGGTTACTATG
This sequence comes from Arvicanthis niloticus, assembly GCF_011762505.2. Taxonomy (NCBI): domain Eukaryota; kingdom Metazoa; phylum Chordata; class Mammalia; order Rodentia; family Muridae; genus Arvicanthis; species Arvicanthis niloticus. The sequence continues at coordinate 44,264,006 of NC_047658.1, read as the reverse complement.
GAATTTTTTCTGCACATCATTTGGATTCTAGATTGTCATTACATTCCTTTATGTTCAGAAAATATTGGCCCAACAATAGCATATTGCCATCATTTTTCCTGTAATCTTAGTAAGTAGATCATTGAGTATATTGTACTATGTATACTTCCTAAGTTCACATTGCTATGGTCATATCTTGTATGTGCACTAAACTTTATCCTTGACGGATTTCTTCTAAAGTTACTTAGAGATCTTTTAAACTACTCCACTGTGATTAAGAACTACCCCTCCTTGAATTTTGTTGGTTTTGGCTTTTTATATTCTCCTTGCTGTTTTTTCTTTTTAAACTTTTTATTGATTCTCTGTGAGTTTTCACATCCTGTAACCCAATCCCACTCATCTCTGTCTCTTCTCTTCACATCTGCCCTCTGCCCTTGAAACCTCCCCTGCATAAGAAAAAAAAAAAAAAAAGCAAAACCAAAACATCTCAGCATGGAAGCTGTAATGAGTCACACTGTGTCACACAGTATACCCTTTTGTCCACATATCTTTACTTGCAAATATTTGTTGCAATGAGTCATTGGTCTGGTTCAAGGCTTCTGGTTCCTGGTACACCATCAATACTGGATCCTCCTTGGAGGATATCCATTAGGATATTCTGTGTCATGGAGATCCTGCAGCTTTGGATCTATAGCACGGGTCCTTTCAGATGCTCTAGCAGTTCATAAATGAGGTAGATGTTGGGGTGGCTAACTTAAAGCCCTGGATCTGGGCATGGGTGGTAGCTGAGTTGGTCAGCCCACCAGCTCTTCAACAACCACCTCAGTGAGCTCACCCAGTGCTGCAGTCCACAAAGAGCACAGTTAGCTCTCCAGCTCTCCTGCCCAGGAGAGGGACAGAGCCTGCTCTTCTGAGTGCTACAGTTAGTGAAAGGTGGGACCATCTCTCCATCACTGCAGCCAGTGAGGGGCAGAGCCTGCTCTGCACAACCCTTGGACATCAATATGGTCCCAGGCAGCAAACCAGACCAGGGAAGTCTGCATGATTTTTAATGGTAATAGGAGCCACGGGCATTAACACAGACCCCTGCAGCTGCATGGCAATGAACCCAGACATGACCCTCAGTGGCAGCATGGCCTGCATCATGGCCTAAGGTGGGAGGGCAGGCTACTCACAACAGGCTCTTTGTCTCCACCCTCACATCCCCAGCTCCACCTCTCTTTGAAATGCTCAAACTGTTTTGCTTCTCTTTCTCTCCATCTGTCTCCCACGTACTTGCACATTGTGGTGGCTTCCATGGCTGGCAGGCCTCCGGGCGTCTACAGCCAGGCCTTCATGACAGGCTGGCCTTGGGTATCCTCAGCTCACTGACACTTGTGCTGCTGTGTGGCAGGGCACAGGCAAGACTCTGGGTGGTTTTGTTGTTTCTGCACATTAAGATAGTGATTTTTGATGAATTACCTTATTAATCATTAGGATGTAACCTATTTACTACTAAAGAAATTCTGCTGTCTCGTTGAATTACATGAATATAGCTATGCAACTTTCCCTTTGTTAGTTTCATGATCCATGTTCACCTAATTTGTTTCAACATACCTGATCGCCCTCCTGCATCTAACATTTGATATCTCTCCATCATCGCGTGTACGTTATGCAAATGTCATGTGATTACTAGTAAGTTTAGATGTCAATGTCTTATTTTCAAGTACCCTGTTCATTCTTAATAGTTTTATGAGTAAGTTTTTTAATGGCTTCTTATTTTTCCTGACTTTCCCATATTAAACATGGTTGTATAACATGTCAAGTTGGCCTCCACACCTGAAGTCTTCCATCTCAGAATTTGTTTTCTGCTGTTCCTGGTAGTGCTTATTTATGGAGCCAGGTACCCTTTGGTGTGGGGTATTAGCTGCAATTCCTGGGATTGCTTTGTTGGGGGCACTTAGATATCTGAAATGGTAGGATTTACTGCTGGAGGAGATTCACTTCTTTGGGCATAGCTCACTTTGGGCAGCTACCAACTGGAGATTTATGATTTTTGTTTGTTTGTTTTACCTTAAATGTTGCTCTCAAAGCATTTTAATCCGCACAGGTAACCTAACCTTGGATTGCAGTCCTGCCTTCCTGGATGCCAGGTTCTGACGCAGTCTGTTTACTCCTTCCTATCTATTTCTGTATGTTTTCTTTTTGTTCTTTCCTCTTTCATTCATTTTGTTTTTCACTTAGCCTTATTGTAAATATATAGACATATGCTTTCTCCCATTTTTTTAAATTAAATTATTGATTTAGGGATGCCCTAGGCTTTTTCTTCTGTCTCTTCCACAGGCAGCATAAACAGTATACTTTTTTTTTTTTTAAAAAATCCCATTTTTTTGTTGTTGTTTAAAATAATTTTGGTAGAATAATTATGTTAAAGTTGAGTTAATTTCTAGCATCCTCGTATTAATTTTAGTTTTTGCCATTACATCATTTTTTAAAATTATTTTTAGGTCAGCTGAGTGGTGGCCTAGTTTCTTTCCAAAAAACATTTTTCTCAAACCATTTATCTAGAATGTTACTTTTTTTTTTTTTTTAAAAAAAAAATGTTTATCTTTAGTCATTTTTTACAATCCAGTCATTATCCACCTTCTGGTCCACCCTCCTACAGTTCTTCATCCCATTCTTCCTCCTCCCTGTTTCCAAGAGAATGTCCCCATGCTCCACCCCACCCCACCAGGCCACCCTACTCCTTGTGGCCTCAAGTTTCTCAGAACTTTACTCTTTTAAGAATATATATTATTGCTACAAAGGGAATTGTGACTTATATCTCTTCTTAAAAGAGAAATTCATGTTTAATGCATTCTATTATCTTCAGACTGCTCTCCGATATAATCAGATTTCCTCTCATATTTATGTTATGTTTGCAATATGACAAAGCATTACAAGCAGCTAAAATGTTTTAAATAATTACTGTGCCATGTGAGGTTTTAAATGCTTTGTGTTCATTAATTCATTGGCTAGTGTGAGCATTCCTGTAAGGTAGATATGGCTTGTCAGTTTTGCATCTATAAAATGGGAATGATACAGAGAGAAGCTGAGTACATTACCTATGGTTTTACGTTGGTTAGACAGTGTTAGAACAGAAAACAGTTTTTACTCACACAGTCGTAACATATAATCTACATAGGTCAAAGGGTCATATCTAGCTGCAAATATGTATGTATGTGTATATATATGTATATATATATACATTTATGTATGTATATATATGTATACATATATATACATATACAGATATATATATATATATATATATATATTATACATACACATACATACATACATATATGGTGGTCTGCTCATTTTGTCCACCATTAAAACATTCAAAACCACAATTTGACATTCCCATTAATTTGATTTTATTTCACAACGTATCTGTTACAAGAATCAAACATGCCCAGTGAAAGTCTCCTTTTTTACCCCATGTTCTTTTCTAAACTCTATCAGATGTATCAACCATGAACTGTTTGTCATATATCCTTCCAGATGTTCACTGTAGTATAGTCATCTAGTCCTACAGCGTCACCACACGGGTAAATTCAGTAATAATTACATGTATACACCGATGTCTGTATTTGGATGGTTTTACTAGCTTTGAATCGCCATGCTTAAGGACTGCTATGTGTAAGTGGTCTTGTGTAGTATCATTGTGTTCTAAATATATTTGATATTGTAGGTCTAAATAGGATTCAATTTTTTGTTTTTTGTTTGTTTGGATCTTGCTTTCTGTTTCTTAGGTTAGGCATTTTATTGAAAGATTTCTGTGTTACTAATAGACAGGTGATTTTCTAAAATGTAAGTGCTGTGAGCCATGCTTTTGGTAACCATTCACATGGTCTCTGTGTCCTTGGGTAAGGACTGCTTTTTGATTCCTTTCTACTCTGTACAGTGTCACATGTGGAACAGAGACCACAGTGGCAAGCATAAGACAGTCATGAGTTAGATGCCAGCTTGGACTATACATTGAGTTTCAGGACAGTATGAGGCTGAATTGTATTGTAAAAATCAAAACAAAGATAAAAGCAAGATGCCTTACCAAATGTACAAATTGACAAGTGAAACAAGGACAAATTTGGTAATGAAAAATGTATATTTTTATTTAAAAATTATAAGTAGGCTAAAATTTAAGACATCAAATAACTAGCTACTAAAATATAAGTTCTTGTTTATTTTCATTTAATTCTAGTGTTATCTATAATATACACACTATTAATAATACTATTTCACTGAGAGGATATTATAATTCAGATTTATTAGATCAATTCCTCCAATTATCCAATATTGGAGTTGGACTAAAGCCCAAGCCACTTGGCTTATAACTCATTGTTCTTGTATATACATGTTTATAAACTGACTCCAGGCAAGAAAAAAAGATAATGTTGAACATAAGAGAGTCAACATGCATATTTTTTTGTTGTTGTTTTTTTCAAGACAGGGTTTCTCTGTATAGCCCTGGCTGTCCTGGAACTCACTCTGTAGACCAGGCTGGCCTCGAACTCAGAAATCCTCCTGCCTCTGCCTCCCAAGTGCTGGGATTGAAGGCATGCACCACCACCGCCCAGCAACATACATATTAAAACCTACCAAACGTTGGCTTTAGAGGTCTTCCCTCAGCTCGGTGTCCCACTTCTGTTTTTCAGAGTGCTTTTTCATTCTTTAAGTACATTTTTATATTTTGAGATTTTAACTACATCATTTTCCCTTCCATATCCTCCTTCCAAAATCTTCCATAGACCCACTCCTTCTTCTCTTTCCAATTCACGGGCTCTTTTTTCATTAACTGTACTGATTCATTAATATATACATATATTTCTAAACACAACCTACTCAACTCATACAATGTTACTTATGTGCCTATGTCTCCAGGGTTGAACATTTGGTATTGGATAACCAGTTGATGTATTTTTTCTTTTCTTTTTATTTTATTTTGTTTATTAATAATAATAATTATTATTATTATTTACACTCCAGACTTTATTGCCCTTCTGATCCACCCTCTGACTGTTCCACATGCCATTCCTCCTTCCCACCCCTTGTCTCCACAAGGATGTCCACACCACCTACTACCCATTCCACCTGACTTCTAAACTTACTGGGGCCTCCAGTCCCTTGAGGGTTAGGTGCATCTTCTCTGGCTGAACCCAGACTTGGCAATCCTCCACTGCATATGTGTTGGGGGACTCATATCAGCTGGTGTTTGCTGCCTGGTTGGTGATTCAGTGTCTGAGAGATCTTGGGGGTCCAGGTTAATTGAGACTGCTGGTTCTCCTACAGGGTTATCCTTTTCCTCAGCTTCTTCTATCTTTTCCCTAATTAAACCACAGGGGTCAGCATCTTCTGTCCACTGGTTGGGTGCAAATATCTGCATTTGATTCTTTCAGCTGCTTGTTGGATCTTTCAGAGGGCAGTCAGGATAGGTCCCTTTTTGTGAGCTCTCCTTAGCCTCAGTAATAGTGTCAGGCCTTGGGACCTCCCCTTGAGCTGGATCCAACTTTGGGCCTGTTGCTGGACCTTCTTTTCCTCAGGCTCTTCTCCATTTCTATCCCTGCAGTTCTTTCAGACAGAAACAATTATGGGTCAGAGTTTTGACTGTGAGATAGCAACTTCATCTCTCACTTGAAGCCCTGTCTTTCTGCTGGAGGTGGCTCTACAAGTTCCCTCTCCACACTGTAGGGCATTTCATCTAGGGTCTCTTTCTTTGAGTCCTGAGAGTCTCTCACCTCCCAGGTCTCTCATACCTCCTGAGGTTGCCTGTTTCTTTCTGCTGGTCCTCAGGGCTTCAGTCCTTTTCCCCCACCCAATCCCTCTCCCTCACCCCATCCCCCTTTCTTCCCAAGGCCCTCCTTCCCTCCTGTGTTGTGGTTGCTTTCTTCTCCCTCCCAAATGGGACTGAGGCATCATCCCTTGGGCCCTTTAGCCTGTTGACCTTTTTGAGTTCTATGGACTGTATTTTGGGTATTCTGTACTTATTTTTTTCTTGGTTAATATCCACCTATTAGTGAGTACATACCATGCATGTCTTTTTGGATCCAAGTTACTTCACTCAGGATGATATTTTCTAGTTCCATCAATTTGCCTGCAAAACTCAAGATGTCCTCGTTCTTAATAGCTAAGTAGTATTCCATTGTGTAAATGAACCACATTTTCTGTATCCATTCTTCTGTCATGGGACATCTGAGTTGTTTCTGGCTTCTGGCTAACACAAATAAGGCCTCTGTGAACATAGTGGAACACGTGCCCCTGTGGCATGGTGGAACATCTTTTGGGTATATTCCCAAGAGTGTTATTGCTGGGTCTTCAGGTAGATCTATTTCCAATTTTTCAAGGAACTTCCAGATTGATTTCCAGAGTGGTTGTACCAGTTTTCTATCCCACCAGCAATAGAGAAATGTTTCTTTTCACCAACATGTGTTGTCACATGAGGTTTTGATCTTAGTCATTCTGATTGGTATAAAGAGGAATCTCAAGGTCGTTTTGATTTGCATTTCTCTGATCATTTCTCTGATCATTTGAACATTTCTTTTGGTGTTTCTCAGCCATTCAAGATTCCTTTGTTGTGAATTCTTGGTTTAGTTCTATACCCCATTTTTTGATTGGGTTGTTTGGTTTTTTTGGTGGTTAGCTTCTTGGGTTCTTTATATATTTTGGATATTACCCCTCTATCAGATGTGAGGTCCTTTTCTAGGGAAGACCATTTATCCTATCTTCAACGTTCCTTAATTACCTATAGTTCTTCATGTAGGCTAAGGCCTCGTGGGTGTTCCCTCATCCATGTTAACATGTTTGTTGTTTTCCCGCTTCTTCTCATGTTTAGGCAGCCATGATAGTGAGACTTTGTAGATGAAGCTTCTGACATTACTAGAAAACACTGTCTCAATGGCAAACTCCCAGTTTCTCTGGCTCTTAAACTCTTTCTGTTTTCTCTTCCTGAGCTTAAGCGTATAAGTGTATTCTAGATGTATCCACTGGGACTGAGCTTCAGGACTCTGAATTTTGATTGACTATGGTTTTCTGTAATGGTCTCATTCTGTTGCAAAGTGAAGTTTCTTGTTAAGGGGTAAAGACTACACTGATATATGAAAATTTGAAGCTAGGCACCTCTGATGTAAGAGAAGATCTAATGATTGTCCTACTAAGCTAACATTATTTCAATTTGATGCTGAATTTGGAAGGAGTGAAATTTTTCCCCTCTCTCTTCCTGACAGCTGCCTGGATTTCCTTCTGACCTATATGTTTTTCTCTTAAATTCTAGTAAAATTACCCTTTATATTCTCCAAAAGCTATACAAATTTGTTTAATATGAAGGAACTTAAAATTGAACATAATAAATACCATACCTCTCAATGGATAAAGATTTTAATAATATTAATAACAGTCTGAAAGTGAGGGTGAGCTTACCATCCCTTGAAGTTTGTTAGTATTTGTGGAATCATGGTTATCTGTTTATGGTGTGTGAATATACTACACAGTGCCTGTTTGCTTAGTGTATTGTGGGTGTATGTATTAGTATGGGTGCATGCATTGTGTGGGCTGGTCATCCAATGAGATCCTGGGATCCAGTTTCCAATCATTTCCCAGTGGGATTACAGGGCACATAGCCATGCCTGTTTTTTCTCCTCCTCCTCCTCTTCCTCTTCTTCCTCTTCTTTTTCTCTTCTTCCTCTTTCTCTTCTTTTTCCTCTTCTAATGTATTGCAGATCTGAACTCAAGTCTTCATGTTTGCACAACAAGTAGAATGCACAGCATACTGGGTCTCATCTCCAATGCTGAATATTGATGATTTACACAACCAGCCTCAGTTTGTTTGTCTGTAAAATGGGGCTAGTACCTAAATGGCAGAATTATTAAGAGTGCTGCAGTCCAAACACATGGATGTAATAATGCCCGAGGACCAGCATATTTTGCTTCCTCTGAAATGATTCACTATTTCTCCTCATCCCTTCTAAACAACAACACCAGGGGGGAAAAAACAAATAAAAAATGTCTATGTGTTCCTAGTACAAGTCAGTGCATCAACAAATCATTTATCCATGAAGGTGAAGCTTCTGCTAGGAGACGGTTTAGGCACAGCTGAGAGCTCAGGATGCAGGCAGATTCCCAGGACTGTGAACTGGTGCTCCCTGTGTATCCACATCTATAGCCCAGATGTTAGGGCCCCATTTGCACACAAAAGTGCAAGAATACAGAAATAATAATAATCTCCACCTTTTTCATATTTTTCTAGCCACTATACGTTCACAGAGAGAGAAACATCCACCTTGAAATAACTTATGTGATGCTTAGTTTTCTTTCTTTCTTTCTTTCTTTCTTTCTTTCTTTCTTTCTTTCTTTCTTTCTTTCTATTAATTTTTTTGGTTTTTTGAGACAGGGTTTCTCTGTGTAGCCCTGGCTATCCTGGAACTCACTCTGTAGACCAGGCTGGCCTCGAACTCAGAAATTCGCCTGCCTCTGCCTCCCAAGTGCTGGGGTTAAAGGTGTGCACCACCACTGCCCGGCTGATGCTTAGTTTTCAAGAGATGTAGGCACCAACCTGTTATGGCAGCATGGCCATTCTTAATCACAGTGCAGTGCCTAAACTGTTTTGCTGAGGACTATTTGTTTGAGGAAGGCAGTGTTACTGACTTTCTGACAAGTTGTGCTAACTGGGTCTTCTGATTTGTCTCCTTACTAATATTTCTCAGGTGTCCTGTCAAATATACAGTCAACTTAGCACAATTTTACCTTCAATTTTAGAGATTGATACAAATATATATGCGTATAATTATATACATATGTATCAGTGTATAAATATATCCATATATATATATATATATATATATATATATATATATATATATACTTGTGCTATGATGACTTTAACTGATACTGGTGTGTTCTGTCTACAGCATGTTTAACTGGACAGTCCCCTTTCTTTCGCTGCTGGCCTGTTTGATTCTGGCCATAACCACCGTTGTTTTGTATTTCATCCCTCTACGGTATATCATTCTACTCTGGGGTAAGTCTGACACAGTCCTTTTGCTAGTAGGCAGTTCCAGGTAAGAACAAATTACTCATTTTTAAAGTACAACCATAAAATTTAAATGCGCCCCTGTTACCAATTAAACATGAAATTAAGGAAAACATTTGGGGAATGAAAACTTCCAGGACCTTTCTGCAAAGGCCAGTTTCATGAGGTCTCAACATGGATATTTATAAGCCCTGTGCAGAATCACAATCAAATGAAACTGTGATCAGGCTTGCCATTTCCCTTTAGGCTTTCCTGGTCGTAAATCCATTTGAATAATATATGGCTGTGGACTAGTAACTCTCCGGAAACACTGTGGTTCAAATGGTGGGCAAACACCTGCATCTTGCCCTTATATACAGTAAAAGTGAGTCTGGCCTCTGGCTCGCTGCTTCTGACACGCCATCTCAACTACAGGAAAATAAACGAGCTAACCTCATAGTTAAATCCAGAAGCAGTGGGATGAGGGATGGATATCTATGACTACCTAAGTCGTGGCTGAAGACGAGGAAGCTATTGTTAGCTGGGGACTTGGCATGCTTGCATGATTTAGTTTAGCCACTTCTTTAAAAAGCACCAAGAAAGGTGATCAACTTAACACACATGTCATGTTAGATTTCACATCTAAGCTGGACAAAATAGAAGCCTTTATGGGACCCTATACGCCTTTTTGGAATGATAAAAAGAGTGTACTTGGAGGAGACTAACCTCATTGTTGGAGAAGCAAGCAGCCTTTGTCTTACAACTGTTCCTGAATCTCAGGTCTTCATCATTTCATGGGATCTTACACATCAAGAGATTCAGGAAAGTCCCTAAGATCAGAGACTGCGAGATGCATTCACTTGTAAGCAACAACAAAGAAGATGAAAATTAAGATAAAAGCTACAACTATTTCTGGAACCATCAAGAAAATCTATGAAGATTGTGGGAGTGGAGAAAACCCTGAGGATATAGAAAGCCAAAGTGGACATTTGGAAATGAGTGGAGTTATTGGGGAAATGAAATAACTCGTAAGAGTACTCAACAGCAAGGAGTTGGGGAGGGTAAATTGATCATTCTCTATGAGATGTAATATTTGTTTATTCATTTGCTTGCTTATTTTTCCATTAATTTATTCACTTTACATCTGGATTGCAGTACCCTTCTTCTCCCAGTCCACCCCCCCCCCAATAATCCTTATCACATACCTCCTCCTCTTCTCGTCTGATAAGGAAGGAAGTTTCTCTTGGTACCAACCTACCATGGTTCATCAAATTACTGCAGGACTAGGCACATCCTCTTCCACTGAGGCCAAACAAGGCAGCCCAGGTTGAGGAATGGGATCCACAGGCAGGCAACAGAGTCAGGGACAGCCCTTGCTTCAGTCGTAGGGGGACCTGCATGAAGACCAAGCTGCACATCTGGTACATATGTGTGTGTAGTGGGGGTAGGTCCAGCCCATATATGCTCTTTGGTTGGTTGTTCAATCTCTGGGAGGCTCAAAGCATCCAGGTTAGTTGACTTTGTTGGTCTTCTTGTGGAATCTGTCCTCTTTGGGTTCCTCAGTCCTTCCCCCAACTCTTCCATAATACTCCCCAAGTTCCACTGAGTGTTTAGCTGTGCATCTCTTTCCATTAGCTGCTGGGGAGAGTCTCTTAGAGAGTGAGGGAGTCAGGACAGTTATGCTAAACTCCTGTCTGTAAGAATAACAGAGTACTGATAGTGTCAAAGACTGGCTTTTGCCCATGGAATGAGTCTCAAGTTGGGCCAGCTATTGGTTGGCCATTGCTTCAGTCTCTGCTCTATCTTTATCCCTGTACTTCTTGTAGGCAGGGCAGATTTGGGGTAGAAAATATTGTGAGTGGGTTGGTGTTCTTATCCCTCTAGTAGGAGCCCTGCCTGGCTACAGGAGGTGACCACTTCAGGCTCCATATCCCCCACTGCTAGGAGTCTCAGCTAGAGTCACCCTTATAGACTCCTTGGAGACTCCCTAACCCCAGGTCTCTGGCATGTCCTAGAGATACTCCCCTCCCCCACAGCTGCAGTTTACTGTCTGGGCTTTCTCTCCCCAGGTCTCTTGATTGCAGTTTCCTTTCTTCCTCCACCTCAGATGACTATTTTATTTTCCCTCCTTGCTGATATTCTAGGAGGTGTAGTCTGGGTGATATTCTAGGAGGTGTAATCTTAAAGTGTTCTCTATTGTAGCCAGTCAAAGGAAAAACATTCTAACTCCTCTTCATGGAGTTCTGACTTAAAAATTAGGCATGGCTGAGGATCAAGTATGAAGTTTGAAACACTGCTGAATTATTTAGCTAAAATAATTTTATTCTTTCTTCATCCTTTATAAGTATTCCTTTTCAAATCCAATTTTGTTCACATTTAGCTCGTAGATGTTATCTTCTAGCAAGATGTGATTGATAATGACAGGTCTTTGGCTACTATTTTGTCCGTGCTGAGTTAAACACCATGGTCAGCTGTTAAACAGTATGCATATTTGAAAATTCTTCTGATCATCCTTTTTTTCCATGAAGAAGGTTGATAAAATCTTTCCTGTATTGCCTCCGAAGATTATTTCCATGAATCTTGTTAATACCTATATCTCTAAATGTCTAAGTCCCATCTATAACGACATAGTATTTGCCTATAACTTGTACATACTCTTCCCTGTATTTTGTTGTCCACTCCACCAAAGTGTGATACATGGACATGCACACAATGTACCCAAGTACTTGATTGACAGTGTCTTTTTATGCCATGTAGTTGTTATTGGGTTACACAAATTCTTCAAGTGATTTTGTTTTCCACTGCAGGCTTCAGCTCCATTGACTGATCTATATGCTGTACAGTCTGGGACCACTCAACAATGTCCTCACCAAATCTCATACCCCATGACTTGGATCTCATTTCTTTTATTTTTTCCATCTTTGCTAACAGTATTTACAGCAGATAAATCTTTGTTTGTATCATTTCAGTTAAAAATAAAGTCTAAAGTTAGGACTAGTATTTACTGGGTCAAGACACATCTTCCAGGTCTAGGTATGTGATCCCAAAATAGTGTGCATGATGTATAATAGCACAGAGACATTTCTTTTCATTCACTACCTCCTTATGTTACTGTCTAATTGACATCCATGGTGGTGACTCCAGTTACTGTCTTTTGTTGGGTCATTGCATATTATAAAATATTTGCCTACATTACTCAGCATGCTTCTATAATCAATCCTGGAAACTACAGAGCTAATGTTTTTATTATGAAGATTTCATTGTCAAAAGTCTTGAGCCCAGGAGGATTAAGTGATGTGCCTGAAATCACACAGTTAATATGTTATGGACATAGAATGGCATCCCAGGCGTGCCTGCACCTTTGCTATTGGCCTATTACCCCATAAAGTTGACCAAGAGTCTATGATGTCCTCTTTCTACTTGGTCTCAAATAATAGATAATTTAGTAGAATATCTCAAATCATTGAACCTAAGATACCTTAAAAATAAGCTATGCTTCTGAAGCATGCAAGCTGAATACCTTGTGATTTTTATTCCAAGTTTTTCAAACATAGTCAGTCTCACTGCATTGTGGACTACTTCTGCCTTTATGGGTGCATCTGAGCTGCTGTGCAGGTCTGTAATCTCCTCAGTGACTAAGAATGCAGTGTTTTGATCGGCTGTGATATTATCCCTGCCTTGCTGTTCGTTGTAAAGGCTCCAGATGCGCACACTATATATAATTAACAATAGAAGATACATCTTTTCTCAATACGTCTTTGTCTCCCTTCATCACTTTGCCTTGTCTGTTTTCTTTTGCCAAAAAGCCCATGCTACAATTAAATGTCTTTAGAATAACACAGTGAGAGTATTTTAGTTTAAAGGAACGCTGGGGGGAATTTTAGTTCCAAACAGGAAGCTTGCTGTGGGGGTAGAGGGAAGAAAGGCAGAGTGCAGCTTTGACTTGAAGGAAAGGGGAGCACTACTGAGATCCTTCCCCAGCCCAACCACCAAGCCACCATTTACCCATGAACAATGGCTGGATCCCATTTGCAAAGCAGATGTAAATCTGACCCCCCAAAGAAAGGACTGGAGGTTGTCATTGTGTCAGGTACAATGCCATGCAGGAAGTCTAGTCCTTAGATGAAAGCAAAGTCATATTTAATGAACAAAGGGAAACATCAAACCTTTTATGTGATGGGGACTGTTGAACTTGGCTTCTGAGTAGGAGCCATTCAGAGCACAACTAAGCTGAGAATTCATTCAGCATCATTGGGACAGGCGGGCCTTCAGATACCATCCTTGTTAAACAAGCACCCTGTGGCAAAACTTCAGAAGACCACCTAGTCTTTCTGCTTCTAAAACTCAACATGAAAAAAAGGGTTGACATTTGGTGAAAAGACTATAGCTTATGAGATCTGGATAAGGCAGAGCAACCCCAAGGAAAGAGTAGAAGACAAAGGAAGGTTGGGCGGAATCTTTCTCTGAAGAGGAAACCATGTTCTGGGCATGCCCAGGAACTCCAGATGCACAGCCAAAGATTGACAGAGGCTGCAAGGGTCACTTGGCAACTTGAACATTGAACCTCATTCTAATTACCACTGTCGCCATCCTAAGTTAGTGTGGACTCTGTTGCCTGGACAAACACATGTGCCAGCGTTGTGGTCCATAAATGAAGTTAGTCACTGCAGTGAGATAATTTTCCAATAATAACTTTTCACAGTTTCTGCCAGCAACGTGCAATCAACATGTCAAGTTCTGTTCTGCAGTGAGAGAAAAGGATCCTGTGAAAATGAATAAATGGAGAGCTCTTGCTGCAGTTTCTTTCTACCCACCAAAGCTCCCACCCTCCTCTCCCCACAGCTATGTTTGGTCCAGAGCATCCAAGCAGGGACTTGTTTTGACTAGTAGAGTCCTTTTCCCATCTGGGACATTTGTTTCCATAGCAGAGGAGGCTCTTAATCAGTGGTTACCAAAAGAACCAATGAGTTCCCCCGTTTTAGTGTGTGTTTCTGCAGCTCTGCTGCTGACACTGTAATGGGATTTTCACAGCTGAAGAAGGCAGATCCCTCATCCCACAGCACGACGACCCTCCATCTTTTCAGAAAAAAAGTTATTGTGAATGATGCCACATGACAGAAACTTGTGCACAACTGGACAGTGATTGGTTTCACACTAATTTTTAGTTGTGAATATCTCTCCTCCCCCCACTCAGGCATGTTTTCAAAGATAGATGGTAGACAGGTAGGTAGAGAAAATGAGAGAGAGAGAGAGAGAGAGAGAGAGAGAGAGAGAGAGAGAGAGAGAGAGAGAGAGTTAGATTAATGATAGATAAATAGAGATTGGTAGGTAGATATGGATGATAAACACGTATTTTTGTTTTGCAGGCATAAATAAATTTACTAAGAAGCTTCGAAATCCTTATTCAATCGACAATAATGAGCTTCTAGACTTTCTCTCCAGGGTGCCCTCTGACATTCAGAAGGTATGTGATGATAGTTCACTACCCGCAGGGGTACCAACACTGAGTTCTTGCCAGCCCTAGAGAACTGGAAGGGCACATGGCTGTGCTTGTGTGAGTAATTGAGATAAATAATCAGAAAATCTCTAAAGAGTTCTTTCCGGGAGGTGGGGGAATAAAACTAGCCCTTCGTCTAAAGCATATAATGACTGAGGAAATTTATCCTGTAAAAGAGCTACTTCGGAATGGCTGGAACTCATACCGAGCAGCTCTGGGGCTGTGAAGTGGGTCCCGTTTTGATTACTTTCCTCCCTGAAGAGAAAGAGATGAGCTCAGAGGAGTTTCCTAGGCTCAGAAAAGGAGGGGCACTGCTTATTCTCTCAGCTCTCCAGATGGCAGGCATTTTAGGAAGTAGGAGACAAGAGGATTATTCTTCTTATTCCTCCTTTGCCCCAATTATCTCTTCAGCCTCTCCTCTATCCTCTTTCCTCGGAAGACTTTGGAATGCCAAGGAGGACAAAGCCTCTACTTTCTCTGATACACAGAGAGGAAGAGGTGGTGGGAAATCAAATTTGAGATCAATCACAAGTATTATTTGCAGGTAATGCCCACTCAGTCCAGCAGCGTCTCAATTTTGTGGATGCCCAGAGATTAACAAAGGCACCAATAAGAGAAAGTCCCAAAGAATGGCCCCATCCAGGGTCCTGCAGACTTGCCTGCACCAAAGCCAGAGGTGCATAGGCAGGCAATGATTTCTCTAATGGCAAAGAATGACCACTGAATGGGTAAAGGGGGGTCTCATGGCATGAAGCATCATCAAGGTAATCAAAGGCACAGTCTTTTGTTGTCTGAGAGAACCCCAAATCAAGTATCGATTTTCATCCTTGGGCCAACATAGCCTAATTGGTTTCCCAGCATCTTTGTGGATTATAGGCATATGGGCTAAAGGTCTCAAGGGCCCCTTCTTTCCACATTCTAGAGATTAAAATGTACTCTGTGATGCTTTTTCTTTAAGTTATACTTCATGACATGAACCTGCAAAACTCACTTCTCTAAAGATACATTTAGTCTCTAGCATTTACATGACATAATTGAGAAATAATAACCTGGCCTTTGTTTTGCATTTAAGATTGGCAGTTACGTTGTCTTCTCTCCTCCTTGGGGGTCGGGGGGCAGCTTTCACAAAACACCAGATGGGAGGAACTTTTGTTTGTCTGATTTTGGCTAAGTATAGTCTATTGTAGGACGAGATATGACATCCTTGGAGAATTTGGCAGAAATGCTAAAAATAGGGAGCACCTGTGACCAATAGTTAAAATAAATCCATTCTACCCTCAGCCTATCAGCCTACACATGATAGCATTATGCTTGCAATGTGCCATCACATGGGTTACAGTGCAAGTTCCCACAATATCTGTGAATAGAAATTTTCGTCAGTCCCATGGCTCCATGGTCCTGGCATCAGCCCTTGGAATGTGTCATCCAGGTATATGTGGCATAATCACAGAGAGATACATATGACAAAACATTTGAATGAGGTTCTTCCATGCATTAGCACAAGTCTCCCTAGTCCATCAAGGGTGCTTTCTAATGAGCCTGACAGTACGCCTCTGAGGACTTCACAAGGGCTCCTGTTTATCTCAGATGTTCTAGCTATTATACTACGAGTGAAATTAATTTTAAGTGACATCTATATAAGTTTGGGGCCTAGCATCAATTTCAATATTTTGTCCCCTCTTAGGTAAAATAAATGTCTGTAAGATACTGAATTTCCCCTCATCATTGTAGGTACTTTGAAATGAGTGATACTTGTTTGTTGTGTCATAACGTAAGATCAACAATCCGAATAGGCAGTTACTAGGTTGTTTATGGCTGAAAGTTGGCATAAGCAAGACTAAGATGAGGCAGCAGTGGTGAGCCTATGTAAGGCCTATAGAAACCCATGCATCTCATTAGAAAAATCTGCTTTTAATATTTTTGGTTTCAAGAAATGATGCATGACTTCTGAAACCCTTCCTGCAATTAATCCCCCCATGGCCCCATGTTTAGAAAATGATTCATTACCTTTGAACCTTCCTTCCTTTGCTTTGCTGTGTCCTTGGGGAGCCATTAACACACTCTGTGGTGATCTAGGGTTACCCAACTGCCAGCATCATGTCTGTTTGTTTTCACAGGTGCAGTATGCAGAGCTGAAGCTCTCTGGAAGCCACAGCCCACTTCGGAAGAAGAGGAGTACTGTCTAGGGTTTACACAGACTGAGGACTCCAGCATCCAATGTGCAGCCAATCAGACCTGGATCATGGTTGCTCTAGTGGTACCAATGTGTCCTGAGATGGATACTGTGTGCAGCCTTCTCATCCCTCTCTGCTCTCTTTACATACCCAGATGCAAGCACACCTGCCCACAGGTCCCTATGCATGGGTATCTCAGATGCCCAGACAACCAAACCATCAAAAGGCATCAAGTCTGAGACTGTGGGAGCCTCGTATCCATTTTTCAGACATAAAACAAGGTGTCCACATGTCTGAACACCATCCATGAGAGCAGCCAGGAGACTACTTGATTGCAGGATGATGCTGAACTTATTTCAATACCTTCAACAGATTTGCACTAAGAATCAGTTATTTCCAGTTGAGGCTGGTGGCTCACACCTGTAATCCTAACAGTGAAGAAGCCAAGGCAGGATAGTCCAAGCTCAATGCCAGCTCAGGAATTGTGCTATGTTAGCCTCCACTCTATAGTAAAAACTCTCTCTTAAAGCCAACAATCAACAGAGGTTCAGTTATTTCCAGTCTCGACCTCCCCCCCCCCCCCACACACACTTATTTCATGTTATTTTGTTTCTTCTATCTACCCTGATAATGTACACTGGAAAATGAATGCTTAGTTAGTGATTTCCAGAATTAACTCAAATATTTAGGAATCTTTCAACAGTAATTACTAAAGACATGCTTGTTTATCTATTTCTGCTGACCCCTTAGTATAAGATGCCAGTTTAAATCACATCTCAGCTGTTGTTGGCAAGGGCTATCCTTGAAGGTCCCAAGGAGTCACTCATTGAAGTCACTCTTTGGAAGAATAAGGGTTTCATGATAATATTATATTTCTGTAAGATGCCATTTCTTCCAACTTCACTTTTGCTCATGACTAAAACAAGATGTCAATGTGCATCGTTAGAGAGATGCTGGGGGTTGAGGCAGATGAACGAGCAGATTCTGGATGTATTTAGGAATATCAAGTATGAAGGGACTTACTTAGTTGAGTCTCTTATTGAAATATAATCATTTCAGTTGCCCAATGTTTTGAGCAGACATTTAAAATGTATTTTGTTGTTCAAATTTGTGTTTTATTTTTCTAATGATCAAACTAAAATTTAGACAATAAAAGCTCATTTCAAAATCCCATTCATACAAAACAACATCAAAAGTCCTCTGTAGATAGTGTTTGAACCCTGAGTACTCCACAATTCCGCAGCACCCTGCCACGTTTAAAACAATTAATTACGTGCATGTAAAAAAGTGTACAAATATCTTTGTATTAAAATGATATTTAAACTTTAAAATCTATATTTCATCAACATATACTTGCTATATGCAGGTTTGTATATGTATTGTAAAGAAAAGCTGAGGTAAAAAGACCTAATTTACTTGTGTTTAGCTCTCTTTTTTGTTTCTGCATTGTAATTTAATAATCTTCAAACTGTTTTATGAAAAAAAATGCCAAAGATTCTCAACTTTGTCATCTCATGTCTCTGTTTTACTTCATATTCTTCTTCCCGATTTCTCTGTGGCAGAGCCCGATTTCTGCATGATTTGATTTACTTCGAGTTAATGAAGCTGGCTGGAAAGGAGCCTTGACGAGATTCTAAAAGCCCCAGTAAATCTGTTAGTTGTACATACAATAGATACCCGAGAACTTCTTTGTCTAACCAGTTACTCAATCTTCTGTGTAAACAATACCTCATTGTCTTGTTCCTGTCATCCAGTTTATCATAGTCTGTCATTTAGTAATGACCCAAGGCAGACATCTATAAGCCGTCATGTGAGATATGATCAGCCATTGGAATGGAAACTTTTGGGAGCCAAATAACCCCTTATTTATTTAAATGTGGGACCCATCCTTCATGGCTGTTCTTTTCCTTTAGAATTTTTAAATGAAATAATTTCCCCAACAGGAAGGTATCATTAGTGAGACTTCTTTCCTCCCCAGCCCCAATAGAACTCACAGCATTAAATTCAGGACACAAATGCCAGCTGGAATTTGAGAGCAAGACAGGGCCAACTTTTTCTAAACTCTCTGCTGAAGACAATTGATAGTTGATGAAATCAACATTGCATGCGAGAAAATGAGTATCTGTTGGAAGTGAAATGTTAAGATTTATACAATCATAGTTGCACAGGTTTCATCCATACATGCCTTGTCTGAGCCCAGGATCTCAGAGAGAGACAAATCGCATAATCTAATACTTTATTCCATCTCAAAGAAGCACCTGTCACAGGGCTGTGGACAGAACTATTCTTCTTGTATGCATGGGACTAAACCTAGCATAAATTTCTTTTTCCTTCTTCCACCGTTTGATATACAAAAAGAAGATTTCTTCTAACCCAAGATTTTAGCAACTTCCGCAAGATATTTTTTTCTTTCTGAGAATGATCACAATCTACACTTATAGAAAGCAGTCCTTTGGCATGTCCAGATATGCCAGCATGACAGTTTGTATGCTTTGTGAAAGGTATTGAGTAAAATGCATGCTAAAAAAAACCACCACAGCTGTAAATCCGATAGCTGGTGGCCAGTCTAAAGAGAAAAGAGCCAAAGGAAAGTACAGTTCTCACACCTCTACAGAACAGTCATGAGTGTTTGGAGCCTGGTTCCCTAGTGACCCAAAATTCCTTACGTAACCATCTGGAGCCTAACTCTTAAACATTCAAAGCACTTTATAAAAAAGGTCAGTCTTTAAAATATGAGTTGTATTATAAAACTCATATTTTAAGAGACTTCTTTCCTCCCCAGCCCCAATAGAACTCACAGCATTAAATTCAGGACACAAATGCCAGCTGGAATTTGAGAGCAAGACAGGGCCAACTTTTTCTAAACTCTCTGCTGAAGACAATTGATAGTTGATGAAATCAACATTGCATGCGAGAAAATGAGTATCTCCCTGTTTAGCAAAGTACCAAGAAGTTCACCTGTCCCTTCAGATATGGGCTAACCCAGAAGTCCCATAACGAAAGGACCAAGTTCTTTCTACTTTACCTGCAATAAAATAACTTCCACCTGCTTCTGTGAGTGGCATGATTTACTGTATCTAGAAACTCACTCACTGTTTTACTGGAGTGTATTTCAATAAATTATATATTTGTGTCTTGGTAAATTATTTTATCAGTATACAACTGTCTCACATTGGTTTACACTGTCACTATTGTGTGACTAACAGGCAGGTAGTATATGCAATGTGGATACTTTGAATGAGGGTTGACTCTCATCCAAGACAAGATGCACAATGCAGATCCATCATTCAAAGCATGTGATGTGCACTTAATGATTTTGTTGAAATTAGATAACATAGCCACACTATTCAACTTCAAGATAATTAGGTGGGAATATTAAAGCCTTGTGAAGTGTTCATGGTTTCCTTCTTAGGCCCACACTCACATTTATAGCACTGTCAAAGGCTTGTCTCCTGGACTGTGGCTGGGGTCCTCTTGGATATCTTTGATTTTAGTCTTTGTGGTTTTCACTCATCTATAAACCTATACAATCTGGTAAGTCAGAGGAGGTTGTGGTATTGCTTCTATGCTGGTAGCCATGGTGCATAATACCCCATATATTATGGGAATGATGGTAATGTCATAGGGCTTGGTTAGTCTTCATATTATCTCTTACACCTGTGATGACTTAAGTAGATGCAATTCTCCTTCAAACTATTCGGAGTTCCCTTGCTCTGATGAGGTTACCATTGACTCTGTGCTATCTGAGTTTTCACCTCCTGCTGTAACATAAGATGGGTAAGGCATCAGTGAATTTGCGAGTGCTAGCCAACTCATGTCTCTCACTGAGCCACTGTCATTGTGAAGTTGCTTCATCCAATACCCCTACCTTTAAACAATGTTAGCCAATAATTTGAGATCAAGGTTTGAAGAAATGAATTCCAGAGGGGATATATATATATATATATATTATATGTCATATATCTATATCATCTATATCTATATCTATATCTATATCTATCTATCTATCTATCTATCTATCTATCTATCTATCTTCTTTATATCTACTGTAGGTCAGAGCTCCCAGAGGCCTTGACCCCACTATTCTCTACTAGACCTACCAGACTATAGGCCACTCAGAAACACGTGCCTAACAGCACAATCATGGACCATTTGTTTCTGAGTCTTTATATATGTTACTTTAACCCAGAAAGATCAATGGTGTTCATCCTGGACGATAATTACTTGCATGAAGTAGAGTGCTTACTTTGTGAATCACACACACACACACACACACACACACACACACACACATATATATATAATTTCTAGATATGTCAATGACCAACTATTCAATTATACAATGTCTTATATTTGGAGAAATTCTTTTGTGGCAATAGAAAATACAGTATTCGTGAAGTATGAAGTGATACTTTGATTCTTGTTTTCTTGTAACTTCCCAGTTAACAAATTGAACAGAGATTGATACATTCAAGCAAAACAGGCAACATTCTCTTGCTGGAGCCAGATAATAAAGAGGTACTTTCAAGCAGCTAACACACTCAGATTCCAATTTCATAAAACTCTCAATCTAGTTTCAGTGTATGGCTTAGCAACTAGGTTGTACAGAGAATTCCTCTAAGTCAGTTGTAATGTTTCTGATATAAATGAGTTGTGTTCTAGACTATTATATCATTGCACAGTGAGAGAAAATGTAAAAGTCTAATTAGGAAATTGGAGAAATTGCCATCTACTTGACTGGGAGACAGCAGGGTCAAAGATGACTATTTGATTCAAGCAAACAAAATGTTGATTTTCAAGCTTCCTCCAAGTCTAGAGAGAGAATATGGCATGGGCACAAAAGTTGACAAATAAGAGAGGTTAAAACCTGGACAGAGATACACACAGAGATAGTAAATACTATGTCAGATGCTGTATCATTTAACTGCATAATGTCCATTTATGTAAAATGGCCTTGAGCTATTTTAATGTTAATATGGGTAAAATATTCACTTTCTTGTCTCAAAAAACAAATATCAGTTTAGCAAAATGAAATTTTCAAATGTTTTTAAATTTAAGAAATTTTAAAAAGCTGAGAACTTATTTCCACAACAATCTGTGGAAATAAGTAGAGAATCAGGTATGAGAAGAAAGTGTCTGGGAGCCATGAAAACATGGAGGAGTCAGTGATGAAGTCAAGGAGCCTGAAGAGCCTCCAATGGGAGTAACAAGGAGGTCACACAATATGAATAAAGTCCTCAAAGTAGAAACACTCCATACCCAGGAGAAGCACACTTCAGGACTAATGGTCAAACTGAGTAGGCTTGCTGTTTAAAAAAAAAAACTGTATCTTGATGACAGCATTCGGACATATAATCATGAGGTGGTCAGGAGTGTAAATAGTAGGGCTGTGTGAATGGCTTATTTGGCAAAGTGCCTGCTGTGTCAGTATGAGGATCATAATTTGGATTCTCACCTCCCACATAAGAGTATGACAACCCATATACGTAAGCTTAAGACTTGGAGATAGAGACATGTGGAACCTTGGAGTTCAGGGGATAGCCAGTCCTAGGAAAAAAAAAAATGAAGTAGCACTGGATTCATTGAGAAACCTTGGTTCCAAATGTAAAGGTGGCTGCGGATAGTGAGCTAGTTCAGCATATAAAGGTGTGTGTTGCCAAGCCGGATGAGCTAAACTCAACCCTAGAACACACAATGTGGAAAGAGAAATCCATCATCCACAAATTATTCTCATCCTTCCGTATTTGTAGTGTGCCACCGCTGGGCCTACCAAGCCACACATAAAATAAATGAAATGTAGCTAAACTGTAATAGAGGCCAACAATAGAAGTTACCCAGTATTAACTCTTAACCTCCAGACACACACACACACACACACACAGAGAGAGAGAGAGAGAGAGAGAGAGAGAGAGAGAGAGAGAGAGAGAGAGAGAGAAGAAAATGAAGAGATGTGTTATTTAAAAAAAAACACAGGTATGGCCACTGAACTCACATAAGTTGAATACACAGAATAACATCTATAGAATGACATGCTCCTTTGGGGTAGGGGGTGGACCCTGGCATTCTGTAGGATAAATATAAATCTGGTTTGGATTGAAGAACAGATGTAGCACAATTGGACATCTCAGTGGAGAAGACAGAGAGAAGGGGGAAGTGATTAGAATCACGGATGATTCTATCGAGGAAAAAGTATAACTGGGTCATAAATTCTATGTCCAGCTATCTGCATCAACAACAAAAGCATTCATGTGTTTAAGCAGTATGAGCCATGCTAAGTAACTTAAAGGATCTCTGTTTGCACTTGCCCATTCAACTTATCTACACACTTTTGGAAACAGAATAGCTGAAAATACCTCCTGAAAGCATGTTGAGCAGCTGATTGATGAATCAACAAAAGCTGAAATTCTAAAGCAACCGTTTAAAACAGGCTTGTTTTGCATGGAGCTATACTCCCCTTACGTGGAACATTGGGTAATCCAGAACACACAATGTTAACACTTTAAAGAACATATCAAATGTCAGTGAAGTGCTTTAATAATAATAGACATAATAAAATTCTTTAGATTTCTCTCTAAAAAGTAAGATGGAAAAACACCAATCTTGTACAAGGCCTAGGTTTTGCATAGCTAAAGGTATAACATTGACCCAGATGTTTTAAAGAAAGTATAATCTTCATTCACAGCTTCAAGAAATGTATAAAAGGATGGAGAAGTATTCAAGGAACTCCCCGATGAGCATAGGTACAGAGTAAAAGATATAGAAGCAACTACACAGAAAATATAAGAGAAGATATATGACGGGGTTCGTACATTAGTGTGTGTACGTGTCAAAAGACTGAAAGCACTTCTGATACAAAATGCAGAAACTGATTAGCTGATTCTAAGGCTATAGGGAAACTTAGGGTCTCAAGAATAAACAGGAGAATATTGTAAAGGTAAATGGTAACAGATAATATGACATGGGCACAAAAATTGACAAAGAAGTCAAGACCTGAACACTGCTGATAGACACATAGATGGTAAACACACGTCAGAGGCTACGTCATTTCAGTGCAGAGGAAAAGTGTGTGTAAAATGGTCCTGGATTATTTTAATATTCATATGGATAAAATATTCACCACCCTCTCATAGGCAAGTATCAGTTTAACAAAATAAAAATTTCAGAAAGACACAAAAGAATATATATTTATACTTTGTAGTAAGGAAAAAGGTCAAGCTATAACCAAATTTTAATTCAGAAGGAATATAATAATGCTTTGAAGAAGACGAGAATTAAACTTTTCTTCAAAAATAATTCTAAAAATGAAAATACATATGTAAGAAATTACCTTTATGTATCTTCTATTATTTACATATGTTTAATATTATATTACCTATATTATATTTGCATATGGTCCAATAAATAATTCTTAAACCGAATATCACGAAACATCAAATATATATCTCAGAAGAAAATGTAAATAGGCACTTTCTGGGAAGTGCCTATCCAAATGTCTAAGAAGCACAAAAATTGGCCAATACTTTTAATTATCAGAAAAACATAAATTGAAATTACCAAACACAACTATATAAAAACAGCTACCGGGAATTTAGTTGATGCTACTATCTTAGAAAATTGACAATTTCTACTAAAGTTCATCACACATACCCATTCCTACAAGACCACCCTTTGGCACATAACCACAAAGGTAAGGGTATGTACAACCATTCATAATGCCAATACTTGATTTTTTTCATAAACAAGGTCTATTTATTTTATTATCCATGTTGAGGTATAAATTGTAACTGTAAATGGAGTTGGAAGAAATTTCCTGAACTGCTTTATATGTAAAAATATGAATACACTTCGTAATTTCAAGCCCAGAAGACTCAAGGAAAAAAAGATACAGAGTGTGATTTCGGTTACCTAAAGTTAAGAGGCAGACCAAACACACCCTGACGTATAAACTTGAAAAGCAGGGATGAAAGGCTAAATGACTGAGTATTGGGTATTAATCGTTCAACTATTTTGCTCTCTGTTCGAGTGTGTGCGCTCGTTTACTGAATTGTGCTGCACTGCAAACTTATGACACAATACCTGCATTTCTAGTTTTATTATGACAAAAAATTATAGGATAGAATGGTTTATCCTTACTTCTGTCCAACTGAGGCTAATCGTGAGTATTTACAACATGAAAGGGATCCAGTTGTAGCGCTTGCATTTTGAATGTATTTTCGATCACCAATGCAAATGCACATTTAGATACATTTTAATTTTCTGTGAGGGTTGAGTCACTTTAAACAACAAAGGGGGTCTCACACAGTCTTTCTGTGTTTCAATATTTAGTTCCATTACTAGCACGAATCATTTTTCATTTTTTTTTACCATAACGTTTACTAAGGTGATTTCTCCTAACTTGACACCCACTGCACACTGTAAAATTGCTTTCTGGATCAGGAGTGTCTGATGTAACTCAGTGGCATAACACATGCCTAGCAGACCTGGATCCCTGGGTTGCATGCCCAGCACTCAGCCATAAAAAAAAAAGCCACCTTGGTCTAAGGATAGAGTTCACTGGGGCTTAACATGAGCAAGCTGACATACTCCAGAAATTTTCTATTTTTACAGGTTGTAGGAATGATAACATAGAGCATGCCATCCTGGGGAGGTTATCTCTCACATATGACATACACTTCATCCTACACCCCTGCCCCCCCACACACACACCTTTCACACATTTAAGTTTGTCCAGCAACAAAGCTGTAAAATGTGAATACCTAAATAAGACTACGTTTTTTTCTCTTGTATTAAAAAATAATAAATAACAAAGGACAAATAGGCAGACCCACACCCATATAAACACACACGACACACATTTGTTTTTACATATAGACTCATCGTTTTTCTAATATTGCATATATCTAAAAAACGAACCCCAGACTACAAGCTAAAATATCAGGGGTCTAAGTTTTCAGCAGAAATACTCAATTTGCCTTTTACTGCCTTCCAAACCTTGCTGGCAGCTCAACCTCACTAGGCACTCAATGCCAGAAGGCAACGCATCATTATTCCAGCCAGCTTCTCTTTCTCTCTCTGAGATGACTTTATTATGATATTCTTTATGCCTGACAAATCCGGAGATGTTAGCTTTTCATTCACTTAACTCATTGGGATACAATCTTGTCTCACGTGTTCGCATTATTACATCAAAACAACTGGTTCAAGAAATAAAAATCACACAACATTTGCTTAACTGCATGACAGAGAAAGTGAGCATCCACTCCATAATGTCAGTTATAAGCTAAACACTGCGAAATATTGGTCTTTACATTATTCATTTAACCCCTTCCTCCCGAGAGCAAGTGGAATACTCTTTGCACTGCCAAGTGAGCTCATTGGTGGCTGAGCTCCGTGTAGTTTATTCTTGCTGCATGTTGGGCTCAGGCCAGGTCTACACAGGAGGGCTTTTCAGTGGGATCTGGTATAACAAACAGAAGATGGTATCCATGGATGTTTGGCACACGAGTTCTCTGTGCAGGCAGAATACCTCAGTGCCAGTGTTGTCTCAGGCCCCCAGAGCCCTTGGATGCGCTTATTGTCACCCTCAGGGGCAGTAAGCTTTGAACATAAGGACGCTGGCTACACATAAAGTCTTAAATAAGAATCTTTCTCCCATCACTTTCTCATCTTGTGTATGTAAGTGCATGTATGTATGTATACATGTATGTATGTATATGCATACATGTATACATACATACATGCACTTACATATGTCTCTGTCCTTGTCTGTCTCTGTCTTTCTCTACCCTGTACACTAGGCTTGTTGGTGTGTGAGTTTCCAAGGATTCTTCTGTCTCTCTACCATCCCATCAGAGTCTGTAACATAGATGTGCATGGGTGCATGTGCATGTAAAAAGCATACCTATGTTTCATGCCCTGCCTTCCCAATCATTAATAATGACGTTAGATAAAGTCAGCGCATAACCTCAACAAACCTTTCTTTGAATAGATTTATTAGCATTCATTTGTAATACCACCTTTCAGATATGAATCGTTTTCAGCCTATCAGCCTCTCTTTTTTGGTCAATAAGAGTTTTAAAGGGAAGTGACATCTCTAAATCATCTTCATGTGAAATAACACAGACCTGATGGCTTTAGTAACTCCCTCCTCACCCCACTGGCCTCGAGCTTTGGGTTCATAATTTCTTTCTGTATGTGTGTAGTGTGTGAGTGCATGTATATGTGACCATGTGTGTGTAGGTGTGTGGAGGTGCCAAGTGCAAGTGTGGATATCAGAGGATTGGTTCTCACCCTTCACCAAGCATAAACAAGCTAGCTGGCCTGTGTACACCTGTGGATTCCCTGTTCTCTGTATCACATCTCACCACATAAGTGATGAAATTCAAGACTTATGCTACTGTGCTCTGTTGTATGTACATTCTCTAGAGAATCAAATCTGAGTTCCTACACCTGAGCCGTGAGTGCTCTACTCGCTGAACTGTTTGCCCAACTCCAGCTTCATGATATACACTTTTGAGTCAGGGTCCTGTAGTAGTTATCTGGTCGATTACCACTTAGGGATGCTCATTCCCACTGAGGACTCCGAATCATAGTAGTAATCATGTTTAAAAATATTTTGAATAATTAACATGGTCTCAATAGACCTAAGAATTTGAGCTTGCGATTACAGGCATCATTAGAAGAGAGTCATCCGCCTACTGTTTGGCTGCAGATCCCAACAGTTGCTGGATAAAGCATCTCTGATGGCAATTGGGCTAGAGCCTATAGCCAAACACTAGGTGGAGATAGGGAAAACCCCACAGAAGAGGGAAGTTTGTAGGAACCAGAGGCATTGAGGACACCACAAGAACACGTCCCACAAAATCAACTAAACAGGGCTCGTGGAGGAATCACAGAGATGGAAACAATAATCACAGACCCTGTTTGGGTCTACTCTAGGTCTTCTGCATAAAAGTTATGCACCTGGGTATCCTCCAGCAGAAGGTGTGGCCCAGATTATTCCACCATGCCTGGACCTGGAACTTACTTTGTCTAGGCTGACCTTGAACTCAGAGATCAACTTGCTTCAGTCTCCTGGGATTAAAGGCATGTACTACCTTGCCTGGGCCTAAGCTTTTCATGGTCATTATGCTTCAAGATCTCCATGTCAAATAGAGGTCAGAAACCTGTGTCTTCCAGCCTCAAGACCTGGATCACAGGTATGTCCTCCATTTTTAGATTGCAGTTCATTCCAGATATAGTCAAATGGACAACTAGGAATAGTTACACAAAAACCCTTAGTTTTCAGCAAGGATTTCAGTCTACTGGGAGTCTTATGGGTGCAACTCACATGTGTTCTTAAGACATTTTATGATATTTTAAACTTCGTAATTTTATACGTCTCTCTATAGCCCAGTGATCTCTAAAATATCACTCTTATTTCATCTCTTTCACCTACATTGTGTTTTTACCACTGTGTATGCATGCTCTGGTGTTAGACATCAGGTCTTTTGCATGTCCTAAATAGGGCAGTTTAAAGTAGAAAAATCTCAAAGCTCTGGTTGACATCACATTAGGCTTATGTGACAATTGAAAAGTTTCTCCATCTCCAGAGGCCATTCATTAATTCTTGACTATCACTCCTACAAGTTTTGGCTGACCAAAAAGACAAGGCACCAGAAAGATAAGGGTTCCTGTCCAGGCTTCAATACAACATGGTTAACTTCCTAAAGTTAACAAGTTAACATCCTAAAGGCATGATTTCTTCATTTCTGATGTGGAAGCTATAGCACTGGATGATAGAATGACACTGCCATGCACACTCTATTCTTCCTACAAAAGGGAACGTGAATAAATATTTATAATTCTATGGTAAATTAAAGAAATTGTTCCAAAATATTCTTTAAAACACATTCTCATGAAATTAGTGTGACTAGGTTATACAATAAGGGTTGTAGCAGGAACTGTGGAGGCTACCTCTATGTCAATGCCGAGGGCTACGCAGCCGCAAAAGCATCCACTGCAGGAGGACCTAATTGAGGACTGCCTGAGAGACCAAGGATTGCTGATGCAAACAATGCCAGCCAATCAGGAACTGCTGTTTAGAAGAGATGCTTTCTTGGGACCAATGGAGCACGGGTGGAGGGTATTAAAGGAGCTTGCAGCAGTGTTCAGATGAGCTTGCTATGACTTTTTCTCACTTGCTCCTCAAGCCTGTGTTATTGACTCCAACCCCCAAGGCCAGGTAGGGTCAGGTGGCCAGTAGTCCAGGGCACAGGCAGCAAAAAGTTCTTATAAATAAGATTAGTAATTGTATGAAAAATGTTGCTTGTTTTTTCTACCATGCAAAGTTGGCATGAAAAGGATGTTGCCACTGAGGAAGAGCTCTCTCACTAAATGCTATACCCTCAGGTACCTTGATCAGAGTCACTGCTGACGAACAGTGGAAAATAAACACTCACTGCTTATAAGCCAATCAGTCTGTGGTAGTTGTTTAGTCTAAATAGACTAAAGCATTTTTTAATAGATAATTCTTCATTGTGAAAAAATAAAAAACAACACTGTACTTGGGTCCCAGATTTACTCATCAGAAGCAAGTGTTCTCCTCTACTAAATAATGACCCCCAGCCTCCAAACTCACTTCCAGATATTCCCACGTTTCCAGCAACAGAGTTATGCAAGTGGAAAACAAACAAACAAACAAAACCCAAACCAAAAAAAAAAAAACCTGCTCCCTGTTGAGGATTTTGTAGTCCAAAGGACATCTTCTATTTAAGCTGTCAGTCTTCTCTGTCTCCCACTGGTGACTCCTCACTCCCACTGGTGACTAGGAAGAGCATCTTCCTAGAAGACCTACTTTGCATATTCTTTCGCCACAGAGAATAACGAGGGCAATAATGCAAATCTATCTCCAGGAGTAGGGCTGAAGGAGAACTCTGGAAGTTGTCACAGATGTCCGAGAACCCCTAGCCAGCCTGGAGAACCCAAAAGCCAGCCCAGAGATGAGAACAAAGCAAACCCCAACTTTAACCTCAGTTCCTGGAGTGTGTGAAGGCTGGAGGCACATTGCTAGAAAAAGGTGACAGGAATATGTCAGAAGTCCAATCATAGAAGCAGACAAGTCATAAATTCAAGAGAGCTGTTCAGTCCTTATAGGATTGAAATCTAGCTCACATAGCAAACTCCTCTGAATGTCTGAGCTACCCCAAGGAAGAACAGTACTTATATCCCCTATCTTCCAAAATCCAAAACACAACAGCAGCCATTGCTGGATGCCATCTTGCTGTGGCTATTAGTGACAGAAGCTTTGGCCCAATGTGTCTCACTAAGTAGAACACAGACTACTGAGTGTCCTATAGTTTCAGGGTTATTACATGTCATAGTCACAAGTCTGAGTTCCATATCTCCATGTTGGCAAGAATTTAAGAAATGTCTCTTTTACAATGGACAGCTTTGGGATTCTAGACACAGTACATATATTTATCAGAAGCTGGAAAGAGTCCTAGTCACCTCCAGCAACTAAAGAATATGGCTACCATTGTCTTGAAAATCCCTAGTACAATCTGCATTCTCTCAATGGGCAAGGTTTCCTTTGTAGCACATGTGTAGAAATGTAGCAGTTGGTACAGTACACTGTAACATCAGCTAAACTTGTCTCTAGACTAGAGCAAAAGAAAAGTCCTATCCAGAACCTGCAATTTCAGTAGTATGGTTACTAGACACCAGAGATATCCCTGCATGCCTTGGTGAAATTTCCATTCATTCTGCAGCCCTAGAGCCATAATTACCAATGCCACAGTTTCAGCTTTACTGAAATGTGATCCAGGAAGCTTCAGTAGGACATACTCCACATCATATGCCTCAATAAGGATGTCTAGCAATACCAGCAGTGCAAATTTTACCTACCTATGGCATATTCATGGACTTTTGAAACCCCAAAGCCTACCCCAAGTAACACACCTCCCACAAGTGCACAACTCCTAATCCTTTCCAAATAGTTCCACTAACTGAGGAGCAAGTATTCAAACATATGAGCCATTCTCATTCAAACTATCACAGAGGAAAAACTAAATTGCCACCAGTAGCTAATTAATTCAGTTAGGGTATTGGATATGAAATTCCCATGTACTACAGAGTGGCATCTTACCTATCAATAATTTGCTGAAAAATTTTAAAATGCTTTTGTAGCCACAAACAAAATTCTTGGGATTAATTTTACCAAGGAATTGAAACATTTACATAATCAGAATTATGAAAGACTGAAGAATTTATAAAAGATGTAAAAGTATGAAAATGTACTGCCAGGATTATATTGCTAAAGTGGCAATACAATCCAAAATAATCCAGAAATGTAATACAAATTTCACCAGAGTAACAATACTGCTTTTATTAAAAGAAATAAAAAAACTCTCTAAAATCATATGAATACCCCAATGACCTAGAAAGAAGTGGTGACACACATCATTAATCCCAGCAGGTGAAGCTTTATGAATGTAAGGCCATTCTTGTCTATATAATGAGTTGTAGGTCAGCCAAGGCTACATAGTGAGAACCTGGCTTAAAAAAATTAATGAGATAAAACAAAACAAATGAAAAACCTGGAGGCTCATAATATCAGAGACAAGAAATTCCTATAACCGTAGTAATCCAAACATCATGGTACAACATAAGAAATAAAGCCATAGACCAAAGGACACAAATAGAGAATCTAGAAATGAATCCATGTTTATACTGTCCACTGATGTTTGACACCATTACCAAGAACAAACAGTGAAGAAAGACAAGCTCCTTAGTAAAAGGTCAGGGCTACAGTGAGTGTTCTGTGGACAAAAGACTGAAATTCACATGGTTTCCTATAGGTCACTACTCTTTGTTGGTGGGATATATAAGTACACCTATCATAGAGAAAAAAAGTTGAGAGTATATGAAGTATATAAAATTATTATCTATAAGTATTCTTGTATTCTCCTGTTTACTACAGCATTATCCACAGACCAATGATATAGTAATAACCTAGATGCTCATTTGGGGATGAATAAAGAAAAAGTATACATACACACACACACAAACAAATCCATATGTATACACATGTATACACACATACATGTATATAATACCCATAGCACATATGTACACACACGTATATGCGTGTATATACATGTGCATATATACACACATATATGCATATATACATATATATATATATGGTCTATAATACACACACACATCAAATATTGTCCTGTAGTAAGGGTGGGACTGGATGGAGATCATGCTAAGTGACATAATCTCGATTTAGAAAAGCATGTACCACATGTTCTCATTCGTGGAAACTAACATATCAATCTCAAAGAAGGGAACTGGAATGAGATCTATAGGGGCTGGAGAGATGGCTCTCGACAACTGTCTGTAAATCCAGTCCAGGGTATCCAAATACCATCTTCTGACTTCTACAGGCAACAGGCATACACTTAACACCCCCACACATAAAATAAACTTCTTTTTAAAAATTAGAAAAAAAGAACACAGAATTCTTGTTAGACACTGATAAGGGCACTGACAGTGGGGATAGCAAAAATGGACAAAGAAGCAGCAAAATACAGAGATGAAGAATTAGTTCTGTTTTCCTATAATGTGACAGATGGTGATGGTTTTCCTTTTTCTATTTTTTAGGTTTATTGTTATATTATGTGTCTGAGTATTTGTCTTCATGTAATTCTATGTTCCACATGAATGCACATTGCTCACGGTGGTGAAAAAAGGCATTGGATACCCTGGAAATGGAACTACAAGTGGTTGTCAGTCACTAAGTGTGAGTTGAGTACCAAACCCAGGGTTTCTGGAAGAGCAACCAGTGCTTTCAGCTTGCTGAGCCATCTCTTGAAAACAAGGCAGAGCTCTAAATGGCAAGAAAAGGATAACATGGAATTTAGACACATAAAAATGCACAAGTGAAGAGGTAAAAATATTTATAACTACAACTTTCTTATGCATTGTTTAAATGTATAGAATTGCCAAGGTGTGTTCTCCAAAAATATTACATTGTCTTAGTGAAAGCAGTTACAGCCAGAGAAAATTCTGAGTCAAACCCACAGGTTTTTTTTTTTTTTTTTTTTTTTTTTTTTTGACTCATAGTGCTAGGTTCACTGATGGGTTGTTCATCTCCATGAACAGGGTTCCTGAATACCTTGAGTTCCCATGTCTCCCTTGGTTCTAATCAATACCACTGATGGGAAAAGAATACAGATTCATCCATGCTTAGAAAACTATTGGTAAGCTAGTCAGTGGTGGCACACGCCTTTAATCCTAGCACTTGGGAGGCAGAGGCAGGTGGATTTCTGAGTCTGAGGCCAGTCTGGTCTACAGAGTGAGTTCCCGGACAGGCAGGGCTATACAGAGAAACAGAGAAACCCTGTCTTGAAAACCTTCCCACATCAAAAAAAAAAAAAAAAAAAAAGAAGAAAGAAAGAAAGAAAGAAAGAAAGAAAGAAAGAAAGAAAGAAAGAAAGAAAACTACTGGTAATATTTATTAGATTTTTGTTAACTGAACTCACCTGAAACTTTGGATTATTCCATTGGAAATTTAGTCATTGCCATATTGCCATAGAGACTTGAATGTCTACAGTCTACCTTGATCTGCTCATCGTCTCCTCAGTTTTGTGGAGAATTACAGCTGAAAAGAAGATCAGTTATCACCTTATGTAACACAATAAGCAGGTTTAAGTTAAGACTGTTATGACTTCTTTTGTAAATGTATACATTCTTATTTATGACTTGAATTTCATTCTGACTGAGTATTTATATTTTATTTATTCATATGACCCTGGTATCTTTTAAGCAACCACAGTCAAACTTTTTCATAAATTTCACTAATTGAAGAAGCTGATTAGTTTTTCTGGATGGCTTTTTTTATCATCTAAACAATGTATAATGTATAATATAATATATCATTATATTATTTATATTCTTATATCCTGCCTAATTTTTATGAAGTACAGGCTAGATGCTGGTTCACAGAAATGGATACAGTAATTTTTAACATACCAATTAGCATGCATTAGTTCACTCATTCATAAAGAAATGATATGTCACCAATGACTGAATCTAGATCATTGCCTTAATTTATATTGCAGTATGGGACTATTTTAAGTTTAGTATTTCTTATGTGTGGATTGGTTTGCTCTTAAAAATAGAATAACTCACTTTAATACTTGGCTACTTGAGAAAAATTTCATGACAAAATTTTTTGGTCAAAATTATTTACATTTATAAATTTTTAATTTAATATTTATGCTATAACATCTATTGATTCATTTCCCTTTTCCCTTTATATGGCAGAAGCTTTAAACAGTTTAAATGAACACTTTAATGTATAATACACTTTAAATTTTATTTGGATAATACACACACACACGTATTGAACTGTTATAACAAAACATTTGTTTAGTACATATATTATGAAAAATCTATTTTTTTTGGAAAATCATGGACACAAACTAATATCACTAGTATAGCCCTTCTCTTAGGCATGGCTCTCCATATTCATTCTACAGCTGTGCCCTGTGACCCACATCTTCCCATATGGCTCTCCACACACCCTACCTTGGAATACCCTGCTGTTACTCTCTGTTCCTTTTTGTTTAAATTATTGTTCTACATATAAGTGAGGCACTGCCAGATCGTGTGTGCCATTGTGTGTGTGTGCGCGCATGTGTGTCTTATTCCACTTAACATAATATCCTTTTGATACTTATACATTGCTCCAAATGATGGATATAACTAGCAAAGTTTGAATAATATTCTATTACACATTTTTTAACTCATTCAGCCACTTAGTGATGTCCATGTTCTGGGCTATCATTATTTCTGCAATGAGCCCTAAAGGTGTCAATATAGTTTTGAGGTAGTAAGCTCTGTTTTTGCTCAGCATAGGCAGAAAAGTAATTTTTGGACCTTATAGTTGTTTTATTTCCAATTTTGTTTCACAGTGCTTGCACCAATCTCAATTCCTAGAAACTGAATCCACGGCGACTTAAACACCTTAAATTTCACCTTATGGCCACTGCTTTCCTCACTCATAGAGTGCTTCACCATTAGATCAGTCTCTTTAGTTTCTGATTTCTGCTAAGGAGAATCTAGGCTTGCATATTTGGGAACACATATAAGCTTTTCAGCAAATAGAAATCAGGCCAGGCTAAAAAGAAGCCCTTGTCTAAGCAATGTATAACCTTTTCTAGGTTTGCCACTGTCATTCAGGGCAGCATTGCTAGTCATTATTTGCTTCAAGATGAGTCTGTATGCTGGACATCAGCTTTGCATTTCCATCTTTGATGGACAGATGGTCCAGTGCCGGTGATGAGCCCAGCCATCTAGTGTCTTCTAGTGCATAAATTCAGCCATGCTCTAGTTTGTAGAGAATTTTCAAATGCTCTATAAAATCTTAACTTCTTTTTAATGTAACCTTGAGTCAATTAATCTCACCAGGCTTTGATTTTAAATCCAAAATTTTAATGGAAATTAAAAGTAGAAATGGACAATATATTTTAGTAGTCTGGGCATATTGAAGCAAGGTGTTCTGACATCCTCTGTCTTCAATCTGACTATTGTTCACTGAGAATTAAAAGTAAATGTTTGCCAATTAGAATAATCTACGTTGCTTAGCATGTAGAACTTTCTGTACAATGAAGTCAATCCAGGTTAGATAAAAAAATTTCTTATTCATCTATTTCAAATCATATGCCTTTCTTGCTCACGTCATTAACTTTACCCATGGTTCAACACTTGTGTATCTAAGATTAGAACATCACTACCCCTTCATTCCCAACATCCGACACCTCAATCTGCATTGGCATACTTGTGACATCCTTACCCTCATCTTTCAAATCTATGAGTCTAGGGTCCATCTATTTCTGTCTTTCTTTATTTTTTTTTTAATTATGATGAGGAACACATGAAATGACTTCTTAAAGAAAGAATTCATAAAAAGTAAAGGACTAGAGTCTTTTTCTATCTGAAAAGCTACTTAATACTCACACTTTAGAAACCGCATGTGGCTCAGTTGTGAGCTTCTCAGTACTTTCCTTTGAGGCTATGGGTGTACAAAGTCTACTAGTTGATGAGAAGTTGATCAACAGGCTAATTTTATTGGTATATTTTTAGACCTAAAATATAGTTTTGTGTAATCTGTACAGTCCCTTTTTACATTTTCTTTTCTCTATTAGGTAGATGGCTGTAGACAGAAATCAGGCATCCTTAAATAATTATTTCTTTAAATCTAGTCTTGCTTTTTTCCCTCATATTTTCTCCTTGGTCTGGGAAACTTCTTTGCATTTCTTTTCTAATCTTTCTATTGGATAATTAATTTGACCACAAGTAGTTCAAATATCATAGCAGATTACATCACAGCTTTTCCTTTAAACTGTCGTCTAGGACAGAACATGAAGGTCATTTTCTTTCATGGTCAGCTGGCTTCCTTCTCATGTTTTCCATCTTTTTCCATGTCATCTCTTTTACAATGCATGTGTTCTTCAGAGTTATATAGTTCCATTTTCTAGTTTTACTCTTTTCAAATAGAGAAAAGATTTATTACTCTAGACAAGAACTGTACATATACATTATTTTCTGTATATGTACATTATATTCTCTGCATATATACTATATATTCTCTGCTGCTCTATAACTCATTGTCTGGATGAACAGTTGTTAAAGAAGAAAGATGTGTTCCTGGCAATGTGCACACTTGATGAACTAGATAAAGCCAGTTTCTAACTATGTGTTCTTCCTAGTTCCAAAA
This sequence comes from Arvicanthis niloticus, assembly GCF_011762505.2. Taxonomy (NCBI): domain Eukaryota; kingdom Metazoa; phylum Chordata; class Mammalia; order Rodentia; family Muridae; genus Arvicanthis; species Arvicanthis niloticus. The sequence goes on along the minus strand of NC_047658.1, from coordinate 44,227,566 downwards.
TAAAATAGAGTTGACGTTGGATTTAGTAATACCACATTGAATATGTTATTTATATCAAAAGTAAACCGCAACCCAGGAAAATAAATGGAAGATTTTAAAAATCATATGTTCACTAAAGTGTTAATAGTTCAATGTGTGAGGGATTTGTGATGTTTAATCTTCAATGGTGACTTGACTAGATTTAGGATCAGCTAGGAGAAACATAACAGTATGGCTATGAAGGAGTTTACAGAAAAACTTAACTAAGAGAGATAACTATCAGTAGACCATGTCTGGGATCCTGGACCTAATAAAGAGGGAAAAAGGAGGAAGAAAGGCAAGCAATAGTACTAAACCTTGTTGAGAATGCCATGTGACCAGCTGCTCAGGCTGAGGTTCCCTTGCCTCCCCTATATGATAGACTGTGATCCATTACTTATAATGTAATGGACCCATCCTTCCTTAAGTTGATTTTGTCTCAGCAATATGAAAATAACAAATACAGAAAATAACTTTGGCAAATGAATGAAAAAAAAAGAAGAGTTACAAAATTGTGAAGGGCACTTGAAGATACATTTTCCCAATGAACGTATACAAGTTTCCATCTGGCTCATGAAACATTACCCAGCAACAAGAATAATCAGGGAAATGCAAGTCAATACCAAAATGAGGTATCAGCTGGTAATTACAGAGAGTTATTGTGAAAAAAACAAAAAAAATACTAAGTATTATGTGCATACTAAGAAAGAGAAGTCTTGCCCATCACCTGTGGTATGAAAATGGACATTTGCTATGGAAAATAACATGTGGGCTTGTCAAGGGGGTAAAAATAAGACCCTCCTAGAATCCAGAAATCTACTCACAGTGTGAAACAAGAGTAATCACTTTCAGTGTTCTTTACTGTATTTGACTAGTATTAGTACTAGTCAAATGTGAAGAGGGTGTGAGTTTATCACAGTGGTAAAGGATGCTTAACAAGAACACAACCTTGGAGTCAACGGCCTACATAAATTTTTAAAAGGAGGAAAAGCAAAATGCCACCAACTTCAGTGTCACTTGCTCTCTGTAGATGAACAGATAAAAACACAAACTATGATTTGCTCACAAAGATAGAGATCTGTCATTTGCAAAAGACACAAATAAATTGGGAGAACATGAAATTCAGTGAAACAAGCCAAGAGTAAAAAAAAAATTGCTCTACAGTCACTGTAATGCGTTTCCATGTAGAATTTAGGAAATGCAAACTTAGAGGAAGAAAAGTAGGTATCAAAGATGTGGAAGGGCATTGAGGTTTTGGGAAATAAGAAAATTCAGCCAAAGGGCACAGAAACTTAGTTATAACATGAATGACTTACTAAAGCCTAACACACAGTATTGTAGTTCACAATAATGTATTGAATATTGAAATTTGTTAACAAAGTAGATAATAAATATTGTTATCTCACCATGTATACATACAGAAATATGTATTTGTCCATTATATGTTATAAAGATAAATTGTAGCAATGATTTTATCACATATTTCTAATTGAAAACATCATTGCATTCTTTGCATATATTATATATTCAAAATAAGTATATAATATATAATATTAAATATGATTAAATATAAATATAGTATATACTATATAAGTATATATGTGCTATATATAATTGTATTTGTCAGTAATACCTTAATGAAGTTGAAAAAATAGTTATTAAACCCAAATAGACTTATTGTAAATCATACCATTATCACACTCCTTACAATTTATAAACATACAAACTAAGAAAAAATGGTTATGTGAGCTCTTCAAGGCCATACTCTATTGAGCAACACAGCTGAGCTATGCAACTAACCAGGATATCCTTGCACACTTGACCTTCAGTTTCTACTTCAACTCTCTTTAAAAATGTGGTTGACATTTCAAAAAGAAGTGACCTCTTGTTTTATAAACTGGGGTTGCTTTAGCTATGTATACCTCCATATGAACTACTGGTGAGTCTTCCTGGTCTTAGACATTCCCTTCTTAGCTTCCAAGTTCAGGCTCAAGACTTTTGAGGGTCATCAAGGGTAACACAGTTGGCTACTCTACCCCACACTGCTTCAGTGTGCTCCATCTGTCCTTGTCCTTCTTCAGAGCTCTTGCTTGAGATGGCTCTCATTTCTCCTTTCTGCTTCTATATGTGCACACAGTTCTGTCACTTACTGCAGTCTCATGACAAAATAGAGACCTCTAGACTCAGCTAACTAGTATTGAAGAAATCCAAACAAATACAATTTGCAGCCAATCTTCTCATATTTTCTTCTCCACTTTTTAAAATCAACCTATATCAATTAACTTTACGACATATCCTTTTAAACAAGGACTCCATTTCAATGGTTCCCATGTAGTCCAGTGGTAAAGATTGGGATTGTTTTTATTACTTTCAATCGACCTAGAGTTAATTTGTTTTTTTTTTCTCTCTCTCTCTATATATATAAACAAAATATGTAAAACATGTGTGAACTCACTTTAAATTTTATTCTGGATGGTCTTAATTGTCATGGGCTTCCATGACTATCTTCAATTATAATCTCATATTGACTAGTGCATGAACACTGAAGAAATCTGGGGTACCAAAAAACTCTCTCACAACTTTGTGGGAAACAATACTACATATGTTTCTCAGGTTTTCAAAAATATATTTCAGTTTTTAATATTCCTTATTAACACCCAGATATAAGCCAATGAGTTAAGGTCTCACAGAGTCAGGATGCTGGATAGGGTTTCTTATGAGAGAAATGTCAGGAGTGTTAGCCAGGAGCTTTACTGATAGTCAATGCTACCCGTGTGCATTTATCAATGCCAGTCTTGCTGTGCATATGTTTCTGGTGTTCGCCATGCATTGTTAGCAGTGATTGTCATGTAATTAAATCACTGCTCATCATGAGAGCCTCTTTTTATGCTGAGATAAGCATCAGGAGCCTGCTATAGGACCCCAAGATCAATAAAGATGTTCCCAGTAGGATTACAAAGACACTGGGGTTGAGTAGGGCACCAGAATTAATTAGGAATGATTTCTTTCTCTTTCTACTTTCAATATATTTTTAATTGTTTTTCCATTTTCACTGGGCTCTGCCCCTGTTTCTTTTTAAGTTCTGCTGATTTCCAGACATACCTGTCCAGAGACCTGTACGAGGCTACGCTCACAACGCCTCCCATTTCTCCAATCCTGTTCTATAATTCTAACTCCATTTGGTCCTGGCGATCTCAGGGGCTCAGAGTTTTAAAGGAAACTTTGGAAACAATGTTACTTAAACATCCATAAACCAGCTTTCAATTACATGGGCCTCTTTGCTTTTGTTGTCATGCCAGTGACAAAATGGGCATAGTTTCTAGAGGTATCTGATTATTCTAAACTAAAATCTGAGTCAAACTAGGTTTTTAAAAAAGCATTTCTTGATCCTTGTTCATCTGCGGTTCCATGCCCGAGAAGAGCATCATGTGAATGAAGCTAACAACTCCATGTTCAGAAAGCAACCTTGATATTCTAAGTTAGAGGTGAATCCTCCTGCCAGAGGAAACGAGTGCTTTGGGATCAGACAGAGATACTCTCTGCATGGGGTTTTAGTACACTGAGCACTCCCAACTAAAGAACACAAAGAAACTTTAAAAGGAAGGTTATGATGTCCCTCTTAGATTCTCCTTCATTGTGAATCAGCCACAGACATTAGGCTCCTTCCCACCCAAAGGACCCATCAGAATTACTCTTCTTACTCCAACCTACATCTGCCTCCATGTCTTCTTATCTAGAAGCCACCAGTAAAGACAGTCTACTTGCCTTTTTCTTTAGACTGTATCACCTTTCCCGGCAAGATGTTATGCCCAAACTCAGAGACAGAAGATGTCCCAACAAAATGAACAGGAAGAAATTGAATACAAAAGACCTTCCAGATATCCATTCTGAGTGCTCTAAGATCAAACTTGTTTTTTTTTTTTCCAAGCATATATATAATTGTCTGTCTCTGCTTTCGATAATGTAATTATAAAGTAGATGTTTTCTTATGTTTTTGTCTTCATTTCAATGTTTAGTCACTAGGGAGTGGAACTCTTTGCAAACACTGGAAGGATAGGAGGAGGCATAATCCTATTGAAGTGTGTTATTTAGGGTGGGCTCTCTCTGTCTTTGTCTCTCTGTCTCTCTGTCTCTCTCTCTCTCTCTCTCTCTCTCTCTCTCTCTCTCTTTCTCTCTCTCTCTCTCTTGATCTTTCTCTCTCTGGATCAAGATGTAGATTTCAAGTACTTCTTCTTCCAGCTCTCCAGTACCATGACTGCCATACCTTCTACCATGCTTCCCACCATGATGATAATGGACTCATCTCTGAAAGAGTAAGCAACCCCTAATTGAAATTCTTTCTTTTATAAGATTTCCATGGTCATGGTATCTCTTCACATCAATAGATAGGTGACTAAGACACCATGTCATATATAATTATGATTAAATAAATGTGTTAAACTTTTCTGTAGTTAGCTTGCCTTCCTTCCAGACATTTCAACTGTGGCCTTCGTAAAAGAAAGGAAGAAGCCAGCACAGACATGACTGTAAGAAGACTCATCATCTGCTTTTGACAGATGATTAAAAATCTTGACTAAAATTGGGGACAGGATGAGTGAAGCTGAGGCTGCATGGGGTGGTAGGTGGGTCTAAGTGCTGGTATTCAGAGAGTGAAAGGTGATGGGAAGATCTCCACAAATTTAAATATAGATTTTTAAAAAGGAAATTGCACCATTGAATACTGAGGTTGGCAAATATCCATAGGACCTATTTGATGTAAGCTAAGCAAAGTCCATGTTAAACTCTCAGCCACAGTGGTTGGATCAGCAAAAGCAAGAAATACATTTAAAAATAATCAGAATCTTGAAGGGGTTTCACTTATAGATTTTGGAAAGAGTTGTCTGGTTTGTAATCAACTTGGAAGGCTGGAAGGAACTACTTACAGCTATCTTGTCTGCCAAATGAACAAAATCAGTATGTATGATGTAACCCAACAGAAACAGGGACTAAGATGGAGTTCTCTGTGCTGCCTGTGACTGGAGTAAGAACCTTTCCAAGATATCCCTGTGAACTGAGCCAGTAAACACCTCTTCTGCATAATTTACACTGCATACACTTCCCTTCACCACAGCAGAATTCTAATTAACACATTTGATCATATGAAACTGCTTTCTACTACTAAGTTATCAGTCTTTGGTTGCATAAAAGACTGAAGATATATTTATGTTTGTTGGATATGACTATTTCTCCTCTTTTTTAACTTTTCCTTTGTGGTATTTGTTCATATTTGACAATTTTCTTTTTGTTTTATAGCAACTTTTTATATATTTAGAATACCAGCCTTTTTAAATGCCATATATATATATATATATATATATATATATATATATATATATGTGTATAACAAATATTTTTTTCTCAGACTGTCATCCATCCTTTGACTGTGACAGGTTTTCTTAGCAAACAAATGTTTTCCTTGTACATTCGGCTTTTTGGCATTCTGCTTTAAAGTGCACTTCCTAATCCAGGAGTGTTTAAAATTCAGCATTCAAAATAAAATTTAAAAATCAAAAGCATCTGTTCTGACTTGGAATAATAATAATGATTCACAAAAAGGACCAAAAAATATTTTAAAAATAGCAAAGCACTACAAAATAGGAGGTCAGCCTAACAGTGAATGTACCTGCCTTCTGAGAAAACAAAAGGTCAGAGGAAATGTTTGATTAAATGAAGAGACACTTCTTTGCTTTTTGGAACAGCTAAACCATGAACTTCATATTGACTAATATTCATTGGATGATTATACAATGCCTGACACTCTGAAAGGTTTCTCTTGCGCCTTGATTTGTTTTTGTTTGATAAAACAATATATTCAAGGTCTGGTACTATATTCTTTAAAAGAGGTCTATTTAGCTTACATGGTTTTGGAATCTGAAACTGTCATTATTAGACAATACAGAGGTTTGATGAAGGCCTTCTGGCTGTGCCACAACCTTGCAGTTATCATGACTGAAGAACCTGGAACTGGAGCTCACAGCAAAATACAGACAGCTAGATATCTATGGTCTAAACTTGCTCTTTGCATAATGGTATCTCATTCAGTCCTTGAAGAATTATGTTCTCTTCTGAAGACAATGCCTCCTATGGCCTAATTTATTTCTACCAGGGTGCAGATCTCAAGGGTTTTGCTGTCTCTCACCATTACCCCACTGAACCTGTAATTTTAGTACCAGAATATCTGGGTTACACACTGAACCCAAATAAAAAGAACAACACCATGTATTAACATTTAAATATCTCATTAACCTCCAATAGTATTATCATTGCAAACATTAAAGCTAGTAATTAATGGGGTTGGAGGCTATTATAAGAGAGAGGTGGGAGCAATGAGCTGAGAGACAAACAAATAAAGTGGTAAGATAGCTAGCATACTGCACCAACAGAGAAAGCCAAAAGCACAGAGTATTTTATATTATAAGTCCTTGACATCCAAAAAGGACAAAGAGTGAAATAAGATAAAATTATAGACTTACACAGTATTCTGATACTTTTAACCCTTTATTTTGATTTATAATATGTTGTAAAAAATTTAGCCAATGACCTAATAGATTTTGTGAATAATCTATTCTTTCGCATCTTTATAAAATGCTATTTTATTTTTTTATTTCATGACTATATACACATATGTGTGTATACCATTCGCAATGATATTTTATTTCATGACTGTATCTCTCTATCTCTCTATCTCTCTATCTCTCTATCTATCTATCTATCTATCTATCTATCTATCTCTCTATCTATCTATTCCTGCTGGTTTTACTATCCTAGTGATCTGTTTTTATATTAGGAATGAAACAATGTTGGGTTTTTAGAGCTTTTGTTTTCCTCCTATTCTGTTCCCAGGTCTTAACAATTCTCATTTCAGAATCCCTTTCAAGACCCTATGCTTTCTATCTCTAGAGCCCCCAGCCTGGATAGTCACACCCATGAAATTCCCATCAGGCCCAATCTTTATCCTGCCTGTGTCCTCACTTGATCTCTTTCACATGCTAGGAAAGAAAAACTCAACCACTTGTGTCTCCTCTAACCTCATGGATGGAACCCCTTAGACAGAGGTGTACTAGTTAGAGAAAGTCTCCCTCACTTTGAATTTTTTGAGGCTCTTTCCTACCCTCTCCTCCCCTCTCACCAGCCATCTTCCCATGAAGTTCTGTCTCAACACTGGGCTCACTTTTGTCCTCCAGTGAACAAGATCTTCCTGTTATAGGACCACTCAGCCTATTATCTGTTGAGAAATCTTTAAATCCCTTCCATCCCTGGCCTCACCTTAAAACTCATAAGGATGCCATTTATATGCCTCTCAATGTGAATGATATCTTCTAATATGGACAAAGAACAATTTGCCATTCCAGACACTACTTTTGTCTATAGTCCATACCTTTCTTTGATCACATTGCCATTTGTATTAGGTACTTCTGATCTCTGTATCCTTACTTTCTTTCTTCCTCTCTCACTACATGGTAACTTCCTTATATGTATGGACTATGTCTATCCACAATACATGCCATGAAAGTATGATGCACACAGTAGTTCCTCAACTATTTCCTTAATAAATAAATGACATTTTACTTATAGCTGAAAATGTGTATGATTTCTATCATTCTTCATATTCAAACACCACATGGAATCTACATGAACTTATGTATGTCTGTTGTATGTTATGAATGTAGAACATGTACTTATCTGTAGAAGGCAGAACAGGCCATCAGACTTCTTCTCCATATTGCTCTGCCTTATTGACTTAAGGCAGGGTCTCTTTGTCAATGGGAAGTCCACACCATTGCTAGGGTGACTAACCTGAGAATTCTGGAGATACATCTGCTTCTGCCCCACAATGCCAGGGTCCCAAGCATGGGCAGCCATGCTTGGCTTTCTATGGGGATTCTGGTGATTCCAACTCAAGTCTTCACAGTTGCTACACAGGTACAAACATTTGTCCATCATAATAGCTCACCAGCTTCTATAAATAAAATAATTATTTTATTCTATAAAATAATTCTGAACATGATTTTTGGCATTTCTTCTTCTATTGAAAATAGATTTTTTCTCATATAATATAAGAAGATTTGTTTTTTATATACCCTAAAAACACCCAGCTGGAACGTAATTATATTCATGAAGTATTTTTGCATAATCTGTTACCTTCGCAATTCATAGTAGTAAGCTTCTCAACATGGGATGCAATATTTCATAGTGATATCCATGTAGTTTCTACACATTTATTATCCTGGTTGTGTGTGTGTGTGTGTGTGTGTGTTTGTGTGTTTGTGCGTGTGTGTGTGTGTGTGTGTGTGTGTGTGTGTGTGTGTGTGTGTGAAGAACTCAAACTCTTTAGTTCCTTATTGGAAGATTGTTATTTATCTTGTGGACATGTTCACACTGAAAAGACCCATCTCAGAAGACATGAATACCTCCTGTTCCTTCGTGCCTAAATAGAGTCACATGAAGCTTATATACCCAACTTTGTCATTATCTAGAGTCGCAGGGATGTGACCCTTCCTCCTCCACACTCTGTGAGAACCTGGCAGTGTTCTCCCCTGCATCCTTGGGTGTCTGTCATCCCAGCAGCCAGCAGAAAAATCATTCCTCACTTTCAGAAAACCGATTTCTGTTTATGGAGCAGCTGGCAGGAGCATTCCAAGGCCAGGCGCTCCCTGAGAAGCAAGCCTGCTTCTCTCAGCTGTCAGGGGCTTTTAGAAATAACACCCTCCTCCGAGGAAGTCAGAATAGCAACAGGAAAATAAGTAAAACCTATTATAAAACAGTTGTCCAAGAACTTGGGCACGGCGCGGGGGAGAGATCGATACGCTGTGAAGGTTAAATCTATTTTCACACTGTGTTCTATTTCACAGTTTAATGGTGTTTTAATGTGTCTGTCACTGAGCTCCTTCATGTTACACAGGTAGAGCCTTTATAGAGGAGAAAGAGCCTGGCTTTTCAAGCTTCACTGTAACATCTTATTTACCAGCTGCGATCTGACACTCTCTTTTCCCTTCCAGAGAGACAGCAGGACTGGCTCTTCCCGCCACCCCTCTGGCTCTCCATTCTCTTCTCTTTCTTACTCCTAATTTTACAGGAGGCAACGTCAGGACCCTCTGAGTGACTCTTAGATATCGTTTTGAAAAGCTCCCCAGGACACATACCTGAGTCAAGAAAAGGAAGCTTACTAAAGCAAATCTGACCCTTCTACCCTGCGCCCTGGATTGGCATCCTTCGTTTTGTTGGCGGCTCCAGCTGGTTCTGTTCAATATCACTGCTGTCCTCTCTGTTCTCCCGACTCCTTGCTCAGTCTCCAGCTTTGTCTCTCTTTGTCTTCATACTTCGGGTCATTGAGTACATCCCAGTCAGGAGCCTTCTCTCTGCTGTTCAACCCTTTTGGGAAAGGTCCTGATTGTTTATTAATTTGTACCCAAGTGAAGATTTTGGCTTATTTATTTGCAAACGTTAAGCTATATGGTAATACACAACCATATTCATTTATTAGGCATTCCACAATTATTCCACAAGTGCCTCACAGTAGATAGAATAAAACAACAAAGTCAGGTTCATCAAAAAACATACAAGTAGTTGTCCAAAATCAATGATATTGATAAGTTCAGGCCCACCTTCCCTTTTTCCCTCCCTCCTTCTCTCCCTCCCTCCCCCCTCCCTCCCTTCTACTTCTTTCTTAGAAATAATAAAAAAAATATGAGTCTAAGTCTTTCTCGTAGCTTCAAGTATTACTGGTAAATGCAGGCATGCCTTGGCTTAAGACATATTATCCTAACACCTGCCTCTATCATCAGGCACTGTGGACCATATTGATGATTTGATACTAATTGAGCAAACAATGACCCCATTTAAAACCATGGTCACAGTCTAAAGTCCTGACAAATAATGGACAGTGACATAAATGTTTTTGTCAATTTGATCAAGACACAGATGGATGATCAAATATTCCTCTGTATATTTCTATGAGAATGCCTTTGAATGAGATCTATATTTGCATTGGTGGCTTCAGTACATGGCGAGCCTAACTGAAGGCCTTCACAGAACAAAGGTTTCCTCTCTTAGAACCAGGTGGAACTGTGCTAGCAGAGTGCCTTGTAACTTGAACTACATTGACTTCTCTTGGATTTTCAGATTTTTGGTTTTATACCCTACCAAGCCAAGATTCCATTTGCCAATCTCCAGAACTGTGTAAGCAAAGTGATTTTAGAATAATTTTTTTCTAGGCACACAGATGGACACAAGTCCTCTATCATTTGGAGACCCACGATAAATACATAATCTGCTATGATTTTGACAAGGTGTGAATGTGGGCTCTAAGTATGGACACTTAATCCCCATGTTGTATTTGTATTTAGAGGTTAGACACAGGGAGGAACTGGATTAGATGAAGTCATTAGGGCAGAACTTAATAATTGAATCAGAGGATGTTTATAAGTGGAAGGAGAGAGAGAGAAAGAGAGAGAGAGAGAGAGAGAGAGAAAGAGAGAGAGAGAGAGAGAGAGAGAGAGAGACACACACACACACACACACACACACACACACACACCTCACACTTTTCTAATCTCTTCTCTATGATGCTCTGGTCACCAAGAAAGCCACCTTCATGTGCAAGGCACATACACGAATCAAGATAGCTTTTTTCCCTTTGTAACAACTTTATTATTACAATAGGACAAATACATTGTCCAGTGTATTACAGAGCTATAGAGAAAAATACATCAAAGGTAACCTGTAAAAGACATAATATTTATTTGTGGCTAATAATTGGGGGACAGACTTTATACACTTAGACATCTGTGTATGAACACAATGGAGTCAGCATAACATATTCTTTCCCACTTTGATTTATAAAGGGCTAGGTTTTTCATGAAATTCAAAGTACAATGTGGTGGAGGTGCAGATCTAGGTGTATCTTATAACTGAAGTTCTCAAATTTGGGAATCTTGAAGGACTCTGAGATGCTTTCAATTGTTCATAAAAATATCACCATAAAAATCCAAGGCCTTTCTTGAGTATTTCATTGTATTGACATCTGCACTGATCTCACAAAAACAATGGCAGGTAAATTTGTTATCAACATTAACTAAATACAACCAGATATTGCTTTTTAACCTCTTTATATTCTTAATAGAATAGCAGAGGGCAATTTCACTTAAAATATGTGTTTAAAGTTTATTTTCTGACACTAAAATTGTAAATTCACATAAAGTACTTCTTTTCCATATAAAAATATAATTGGCTATTTTATGTAGAGTACTTGTTTGAGTTACTAGCTAAACTTGCCATTAATAGTAATGGAATTTTTCCTTGCAGTAACAATAACTCTGAGAAGACAAGGGGATCTTAGAAAACATGTATGTCCCACCCTAAACTGCTGAATAGCTGATTGATACAATTTGTGTTGTTGCTAAACAAACATGACATTTAAGTATTGTATATAAAACATCAAAATTTGAAATGATGATCTAATGTATTGAACCAACATTTTCTAAAAGACAAAGTAAGATATTCAAAATTAAGAATAGGAAATGTTTTAGGTTGAGGGTCTAGCAATACAATAGATGCAAATAGTCGAGGAGCAAGCAATACAATAAACACAAATAGTCAAAAAAAAGGCTACTAGGCATTAAACCCAGTTACGCGAACACTCCTGTGATCACTGTTTCTAAAGGTTTATCAGGATGAACAAAGTATCTGAGCCAACTTCCCTGTCCTAGCCCAAGGTCATTTTCATGTCTGAAGCCTACTTCCTTGTTCTAGCCTTAACTTTAGATTCCTGTCTGAAATTACTTCTTTGTTCTAGCCTAATATTTAGATTCCTGCTTGAGATTCCTTCTTTGTTGTAGCCTACGATTTAGATTCCTACCTGAAATTACTTCTTTGTTCTAGCCTAATATCTGATTCCTGCTTGAAGCCTATTTCCTTGTCCTTGGCCAGTGTCAGACCTTAATACATGCATGTAATCAAAATGATATAAAAGCATAAAGGAAGAGGGTGTATAGGATAGAGGATTCTAGGGAGGGGAAGTGGGGGAAGGGGATGACATCTGTATTGTAAATAAATAAAATATCCAATAAAAAAGAATAGGTAATGTTTAATAAAAACTCGAAGAAGTGGATGTCAGATGTTCATTCATGTAATGGAAGGTTTCACATTGCAACTCACATTTACAAAGCTATCATTTGTCAAATTTAGTCAGAATTATTAAAGAAACTTCTATATACTTCTTCCCCTTTGTAAATATAATGTTCAACTTTCTTTATGACCTTAAGCCAAAAACAATACTTTATAATACTAAAAAAAATCCAAAGCAGATCCTTCCTGTCTTCTATTATTCTAGATATTAAGTACATCAAAGAAAATTGTGATTTTTGGTAATTATTTAAAATATAAAAATGATCATAAATTATTCATATGTATTATTTTCAATAACTACATCTTAAAATGATCAGATTTAATATTTGAAATAAAAATATTGCTAAATACATCTCAAGTATAAAGCTTTTTAAAGGTCTCAGGCCTAGTTGCTATTGTTTGGCTTCTTAGTTGTTGAGAGTATAAAAGGTATAAATATTAATATATTAATATAGCATATTAATAAGTTATATTAATGTTAGTAATTATAATAATATTATAGAAGTAGTATATTTAAATGTAAATATTGGTCCTGAGGGGGAAAAATTGGATTAGAACTATTTATGTTTGGAGGTAACCTGCAATACAGTGAGAAAACTACATTAATTTGGAATGGAAAACTGAACTATTGAGGTCATAAGTTACTCACTGCATGCTATAAGGGTGGTACCAATATGACTTACAGAGGAGTTACATAGGGTGCTACAGATGGGAAAGAACTAATTCATCCTTAAACTTGGGTTGTGAAATTGAACATAGCATTGGGCAAATTTGGGTTGTGGAGTTGGACATTAGGGATATTTCTTGTCTGTGTATATGACCATATTTATTTAGCTTTGTGTTTAGACCAAGAATTGATAATATAGCATTAAGTTTCTAAATAGTAGATCATATCAAGGATTATTTTTTGAAATTAATCAAATATATATATATATATATATATATATATATATACATATATATATATATATGTATATATATATATTTCTTTTTTCTTTGTTCTTCTGCCTATTTGGGTCACTATAGGATTTTATTTATTATTATCATAGAATGTGATAATGTAAGAGATGGTTAAGGGACCCATTGTACTGCAGACATACTTTTTTTTATATCCCAACTTATGCTTTCTAACCACAGTTAGTCATTCGAGACCAGTGGTTCTCAACCTTCCTAATGCTGTGACCCTTTAATGCAGTTCCTTATGTTGTGGTAACCCTCAGCCATAAAATTATTTTTATTGCTATTTCATTACTGCAGTTTTGCTGCTGTTATGAATTGTGATATAAATATCTGTATTTTCTGATGGTCTTAGGCAACTCAACTGCCAAAGGTATCAAAACCCACAACTTGAGAAACACTGTTCTTGACAAGATAGTGATACTTTACTGTTAGTTGGTTTAGGAGCCTGAAAAACCTAATGTGACTTGGTAGAAGATTGGTTGTATTGACTGTCCCATCATAGAAGACACAGTTCTTTGTCCTTGCTGGGTCAGGTACATATATAGAGGGGTTAGCCTTTCCTCCAGGTAATGCTTCTAGCAAAGATGCTCTCTGTGGACTCTCAGAATACTTACTGACTTGTTGGCTTTATTCCTGGGATTGTCCCTCCAGGAATGGCCACTTCCTGATTTGATGAACACTAGACGTATACCTTATAGTTAGTTGTATAAATTAATGTGGGTCTGTCTACATAGTTTATGGAAGAAGGTGGAAACTTGAAATCATGAATACATAGAGTTTGAATCACAGTGGAAGAAAGAAGAAAAAAGGCAACAGAGAAACTTCCAGCACAGAAGGCAGAGTAATCAAATTCACCTAGCCCTGCAGAGGAAGGACTATTCAGTAATATAAGAGTATAATAGGAAGTTGGTAGTCCATATGCATAATAACACCACAATGCACGTACATAAGAAGGAGTCTCAATGTAAATCTCATTGTGTTCCAGATAAAATCACACCTTCTGATGATTCACCACACAAACAAATGTGAAAAACATAGTAGGAACTTTGTGTACCAAGTCAGACACATATGAAAATCCACTTCAAGGAACAGAGGGCATAGTGAATGCTGAGAACTGGTGCACCCATTCACTCAGAGAAGATAATTACACGTGTATGGAAGTGACATTAATTTGGGCACTGAGAATATCAAATTTAATGCAATTTCTTTCACAAGTTGAACTAATTAAGGAACACTTTGATTAAAGAAGAAGAAAGCATAGGTGTTAAAATCAACATTGGAATTTACCGGGGTCTCAGAAAACAGAAAGATCAGACAGGGATGAGTTTGATTTGTTGGGCCCACTGATACCCAGATGCTCAGCGAATATGAATTTGGAAAAATTAACCAAAAAAAAAATGACCAGCTCAGTGAACTCTGGAGACATTCTGAAGCATTATTATTTCTCCTAGAATTAAGACACTTTTTAATCTACATTCAGTACTTTCCCATTGAGGTTATGAACCAGCTGCCTATAGAGCAGAAATATTACTTTCCAATTAATATTTTGGAAGCTCTGACAGATTACTGTAACCTCTTGGCTCAGCAGTCTGTTCTGGGTGTCTGATCATACAGGAAGTGGGATAAACTCAGGGCAGGTCAGTTCACTGGGTCCTCACCACCCAGAGCAGAGGACATTCACTGAAGTCTGTGAATCACAGAAGGCTGTAGCAGGGGAATTTACATTTGAATTATGAATATTTAAACGGGCTTAATAAAGCTGGGTCCATGGAGAGCAAAAATGCATTTGCTTCTAAAACAATTAAAACTCTAAGGAGCAGGGTGGAGCTAAATGCATAAACTCCAGAGCCAGAAGTCTCAGGCTAAATCCCTAGGTCTTGTACTTCCCAGTGATGTGGCCTCATGGACATCAATCCAACTCTCTTTTGTTCTTAGTTATCTAATAATATGAAAACTGTGTCTCTGGAACCTACATATTCAAATTCTGCCTCTCCTATTCATTATCAGGTTATTTAGCCTGTATGTATTTAGGTTTGGCCTGCTGCAAATAGAGACACTATTAAGAGACAAGCTGGAAGTTACCACAGTAGGAGGGGGTGACAGAATTTGGAGCAATTCGAGAAATGACTCTTCCAAATACAAGTATATACTGGTGCTTTGTAAAACTGAATTAATTCTTTGAATGACTCTAAGTTTGTATTGACTCATAATTGTCATACAGGTGTGTGAGATACAATATAAAATTGTGTGTGTACATTGCATGGTGACTGACAAAGGGCAGTTAGCACATCTAACACTTTGCAACCAGATATTGGAAAGTGCAGCCCAGTTCTCTCTTCTGTTTGAGATATGATACAGTTCTTACAGATGCTTAACAACTGTCTTCATGCTCTTGGACAGAAAATGGAAATACACTCTTGTCTCACTGTAACGTTGGAGACTTTGACCACTCTTTTCCCATCCCATAACTTCTTAACTTTTATTAGTTCTCAGATTTTAGATTAAATATCATGAATATTAGGTTAATTATTTTGAGAATCAACTAACACAGTATGTGCCTTTCAGTTTTTGAGAAATTTTACTTAGTATATTGTCCCTAGTCCCAGTCATCTTGTCCCAAATAACAGAATTTTATGTTTTTATTCTATGTATTTTTTTCATCTTTATCCATTTATTCTCTCATGAACATCTAGTTTGCATCCCCATTTTGACTACTATTATATAGTTAACTCAGTCATTCTGGATTCTGACGGGGTTGAAAACTTATAGCCTCATAGCCAATTCTGGCTATTTACCTTGAGAGAAAAGATTTGAGTGGATGGTCATCAGCTGACATTCATCCTAAAGCCAAGGAAAAAGCCAGGTTCAGAACTAAGTGTTTTAGTTAGGAGAGATGACAGAGGTTCTGGTTAGTCAACAAAATGTTGGACTGGGTATGAGGACTATCTTGTACCTCATGGGTACAAATTGGCATAATTATGCTCTAATTGTATTTTGAGAGAAAAGTTTCATTTTAACAGGAAGGGTGATATGTAGGAGGAGCTAAGGTGGGAGGAGTACTGAGAGGAAGAGAAGGAGTAAGAAGAGGAGGAGAAGAAGGAGAGGAGAAGTTAGGTGATGAAAGAGAGAAAGAGGGGGGAGACAGGGAGGCAGATGTTCATGTATCTCCACCAGTCAAAGATAGTTGATATATCTAGGTTGGGTAGTGGGTTACACCTCTGATTGAGCAATACCAAACTTATAAAGCCTATGATTAACATTTTTAAAAAAATGTATATGTGCAAAAAGAAAAAGGAGGCATGGGATAGGGGTTTTCTAAGGGGGGGAATGGGGAAAGGGGATGGCATCTGAAGTGTAAATAAAATATTTAATAAAGAAAAATAAAAAAATAAAAAAAAATAAATGATGAACCGCCAGAATGTTTGTATTTTCCTGTTATAAACCGAGTATAAGCTCAGTTGTGGAGTTTCTGGAGCCTATGTTCATTCCACTAATAGTTTTTGATGAACAACTTCCTGATAAGCATTCCTTAGTTCCATGTTTTTAATAGTGAACTATCTTTATCAGGAGTTTGCATAGCTCTAAAAGAGTAGTGAGCCTTGCTATTTTTCATGATATGTTTTTTCTTTATCATTCCTGAGATTGCTGACCCTTGCTCCCAAATATGGTTTTATCAGTTCAGCAGCTAGATATGAGATTCAATTCAATTCAATATATCTTACTGTTTTTCTTTCAAGTGAAAACTTTTCTAAATGCTTACTTCAAGTTTTATATTGAATCTTATCAAACAATGATGCTTATTGGACTAGCATCAATCTGGTATATAATTTGAGTTATACATTTTTGTACAGTCATATTTTTATGTGTCATTATGTATTATGCTCCAGATACTAAACTCTTCATAGTGTTCAAATTCATTTCCAGCAAAGACTTAGTTTTTTTTTCTACTTACTCTGTAGTCTACTTAGACTTACATAGTCTTAATTCATTGAAGACTATTTTTTTTTAAACAGATTAATGTAAGTTACTTATTCCCCTGGTTATTTTTATGTGTTACCATAAATTATTTCCCCTAGTACTTCCTAAACATGATTTATGTTTTGTTTGTTTGTTTGGTTGGTTGGTTTTTGGTTTTTCAAGACAGGGTTTCTCTGTGTAGCCCTGGCTGTCCTGGAACTCACTTTGTAGACCAGGCTGGCCTTGAACTCAGATATCTGCCTGCCTCTGCTTCCCAAGTGCTGGGATTAAAGGCATGCGCCACCACTGCCCGGCTATAAACATGATTTAGATAATTAGTTTATATCTGTAATATTTTATATTATGATTAACATAAATACAGCATAGGTGTCAAAATTTGTGCCTGCCATTACAATCTAGTGCTTAAAATGATGTCATTTGCAACTAATACTACATAAATAATTGTTGATGTATAGACTACTAAACTATCAACCATGCTACATTTAAATCTAGAATGGGCAATAGAAGGCAATAAAGACAATGGCCAAAAAATGAGTAAGATAAACTTAAGAAAATTCTCACTGTATAATTGTTTCCGAGTATTATTTAAAAGAGTGTATAGGCTTGGTTTTTAATAATTAGTTTTGTTGGCTATCCTAGAAAACAAGAGTGGCCTTTAGTCATATTATTGAGAGATAATAGTGAGTTTCTTATAGTATATTATGTGTTATGATATTCACTGAGGTTTCTGGTTTTTCTTACCCTTCAGATTTTTGGCTCAAAAAAAAAAAAAAAAAACCAATTTGCTATTTCTTTGAATACAATAGGTATATTTTAACTAAGCCACACATACTACACTTATAAGAACCTGGCCATATTCTTAACTCTTGATTAACATCCACAGTGTTGTCAGGGAAAGGAAAATATTTATTCAAAACAATGTATTTATGACCTCAAAACAAGCTAGAAGAGTCAAGAGTGGGAGAAATGTATTACCACTACTTCCTTTTCTTAGACGTCCTTGGGGTCATGTTCTACTTAAAGAACTTGCCTTGTTGGGAGTCAGTAATTATTATGAAAGAAACAGAGAGCCTCCTTGCTAAGTTTCTTTATCTAGTTCTCCATCTTGAGCTTGGTTTTTTTCCACAAGCTGATCCTGAGTCAAGGATCAGCGGCTTCCCCAAGAGCACCAGTACGTCAGGATGAAACAGACAGAAAAAATTAGCCAAAGAAACACATTAATAATCAAATATTGTGGGAACTAGAATTCCATCTTTCTATGAAACTTTAGAAATAATTTGGAGAGCCAGAATGGTTATATTCTATTTTCTATTCCTCAATGGATAGAAACTACTTGCAGGAGTGTTAAGTTCCAAGAGTAGTTGTTATGCTTACATGCTATAAGATGGTTTGTGGGAAGATTCTTGGACATAAACACTTGTAGTGAGATAGCACTGAAGTCCTCTAATGGCAAGAATTGGGGGCTAGGAACAGGACAGAGACCAGGTCTGTTGTCAGTAATAGAGCAAGAATGAAACCAAATAAAATACATACATCATTGAAGACACTCAACAATAAATTGTCTACAGTACTGGGATGGAGGGTAATTTTTGTCATGTCAGAAATAAGTATTTCTTTTGAAAATATTGTGTCATATAGCTATTTCCTAGGAATCAAACTTGTCCTTCCAGCTGAGGCTCTTGAGACATGGGGAGTTAAGGAAGCTTACAAGTATAAGAAGTTTATGAAAGTTACAAAATTCACAATGTCCTGACCCAAAATGTATAATCAAGAAGAGATTTCTAGGGAAAAGAAAGTCTTTCTGATAGAACTACTTTCAAACTAGAAGGGAGCTTAAAGATGGACACTTTCTTGATCCCTGTGCTATAGTACATTTCTCAGCGGAGAAAACTGCCTTTGAGTCACTAATGTACTAATGGGTTTTTGTTTGTTTGTTTTTGTTTTTTGGGTTTTTATGGTTTTGACTCGAAATGAACTATTAGCTTCTTCAGCTAGGTGGAAATGCCTTTTTCTGTTGTGGTTGACTTTTTTCTGGAGTGAGTATATTTGTTTACATCACCCTATGAAATATTATTTAACAAGATAACAGCTAGCCATATACCCATTCATTTTTGTCCTCCTCTCTCCTCATGGAACTGGAATTTAAAATGACAGAGTTTGGATTATTCTCACATTGGCTTCATATTATTCTGAGATGCATACAGCTCCAGGTAGAATTTCAATTGTTCAAGCTTAGAAATTTAAAAATGACTTCAAATTGGTTATAAGAATGAGTTCATTTTTTTTTAATGTACAAAGCAAGCAACCAGGATGATTTTAGCACTCTCTTTAATTTTTTAAAATATATTAGATTCTGTCTGACATATTCTGTCCCATTTTTCTTTCAAAGATGACTATAGATGAGATATAATTGCTGTTTATAGTTAGTCCTTAAACGGACACTATAACATGGTTTGATGCACAGAACTAACATTTTCTTTTTTAAGAAGTCAAAAAAAGAACTTAAAATTAGAGGACTGTCAAAATGAATATTATGGATGTTGTTTTAAAGTTGTTGGACAATTAGATATAATGAGATATGGATATGCTTTGGCATATCTTAAATTTCATGATGCTAGTTTTGCCTTATTAGCAATACATTAACATATATTTCAAAATATCTTCTAAAGACATTATTATATCCATAAATACAAACTAAGTAGATGAGCCAATTACTACAATTATGTTAGTCTTCCTAGCCAAATACAGCAAACACAGTATATTGTAGTGCAAACAAGGGAGAAATTCTTAGGATAGTTTGAGGATGACATTATAGTGACCACATTTCTCCTAAAAGTTTGTCAAGTTGGTCATGCTGACCAGCTGGTTACGGTTACTGGAAACAGTATGGCTCAGTTCTTATGCGTGTCCTTGGTCAAAAAAGAGTTACAGTTTAGATAAAACAGATCCAGTCAAGCATTCTTAAGCCAGTATTGTTAACTACAAAAAGAACTGAAAGGCAATGGTAAATCAACAGTGATTCCTTCTTAAACATTAAACCTTGATAGTTAACATTAAATTAAGCAGAAGACAGCTGAAAGTTTGGGTAGAGGGATTTTTTTTCTCATTTGTGTTTTTGAACAGTTGTCAGTGTGACACTTAACTCATAATGAACACATAATAGCTTGTCTTTGTGAAACTTTCTATGGAAGGATGAAGCCAGAGTGACCCACAGCCACCAAGACCATAGACTTCTGTTGGCTCTTTATGGGGAATAAGTAGCCAATCTAAGAAGCAATATTGTAGCTGACTAGATATGTACTTGTTAATACTTTATAGTTTGGGGGTTTATTGTTTAGAGGTATCTATTGTGAAAGGTTGACAGAATGGACTTGTTTACTATGATTTAGCTTCCTTATAACAATTTAAATACTACCCCCAATAATTTATGGAGAATTCATTCACTAAACCTTAGCACTGAGTTTGTTGTCTATAAAAGGAGATGGTGTATGCTACTTATAGAATGGTGCTACAATTCAAAGCCACTTTGTCTAGCTTTATGTATGGCAAATAAAAATAAGTAAATAAAACAGATGTGTTTATTGAGAGTAAAGAGGGAGAAAAGCATGATATACAACACCATTAGCTTTAAACATTCCAGATATTTCTCCAGAAAACTCTTCTCTTTTCAATGAAGCAGAAAAGGGCAGTGAAGAATATCCTGACATGGAGTTGATAGAGCTTCATCCAGGTTCCAGATGCTTTCCACCAGTATTTGGACTGGATTCTCTTCTTTCTGCCCACACTGTCAGTAATCACTGAAGCCTTCCTGGTAATTAACACCTACATCAACAGTGAATCCATATATTATCACATTGGAAAGCTGAATGGATCAACACAACAGAAAGACTTCCAAATACATGAATAATATCGATCTGTAACCTAGCAGTGATTTCAAAAAGATTTGTTTTGGTCCATCTGAAAATGACGCTCCATTAAACACCTCAGTTATCATCCCTGTCAATATGCCTCTAACCAATCAACTGAAAATTGGTTTAGGAGATAATGATACATTTGTTTTTATACTTACATGATTCACATAGAACAATGCTAAGCCTTGGATTTTGAGCCTTGGAATGGCTAACATACTCTCTACTCTGAGAAATATTCTGAGTGCTGGGCATATATGAAAGAAGCAGAGAAATGAGGTCCTAGATTCTTAGAGATGATATTTTGGTGGAGCAGACAGCTGTGGTAGAGAACCTTCATTAAGTATTAACTATAGAGGTCACAAAGGGGAATACTTGTGATACTTTGAGACACTTTACAAATGGTAGCCTGAAATTCCAGCAGCTCAACATTTTGCTGCTAGCTGACAGGTGTTGTTAACAGCTCTTATCTAATGCCTCTGGAGTTATAGAATTCATGTGTTGTCAGTAGTCCTGGGTCTTTGACTTTCTTCTTGTGAAAAGGCATGTTACTATTTACCTTTTAGATAGAAAGTAAGAGAAATTGTTGAAAGATGTAGCAGAAATCTACTGATATTTATTTACCCAGGGTAATACTGACAACTGCCTGGAACCTATTGAGACTGGGTATTAAGATGGGGCTCCTGCCTCATAGAAAGGCCTGCTGTCCAGTAGATTTTGGCATAGTATAATCCTCAGCTCTAATTAATATGCTTTGTAAGTCCTGTTATCTGACACTATTTCTCTGAAATGAAACTCTTGTCTTAAAGAATACTCTTTGCTCTTTCCCTGTGGAGGATCCATAGCCTTGCTCCCAAAAGAAGACTTGACAATCCTAGACCTTGGTCCAGCAGATGCCACAGTGGCAGTTGCTCAAATTGCTTCCTCAATCCAGTCTATTCTTAAGAATTGCCCTAAAGAGGAACCTATTCAGTCACTGTATTGACACTCTACATTAGCCCAGACTGGCAGCATTGTTGTTTATTTATTTGAAAGTCATTCAGCACTAGATTGACAATTGTCAACTTGACAATAAATTGGCAAACAATCCCATTTTTTTCATGCTGCCTTTGTTCAATATCCTAACATTGTGTGGGAGTTTTCAAGAACTGTGGCTTCATCTTCAAGAAAATAGCTCAGTGGGTAAAGTGTTTTCTTGCAAGCACCAAGACCTGAGTTTGGATCCTTAGCATCCACATGAAAAAGTGAAGAACATGGAAGCTTGCAGATATAACCCAACTTTAAAGACCAGAGAAAAGTAGATCCTCTGAGCTTGCTGACTAGCAGTCTAGCTGAAATGGTGAGCTTCCAGTACACTGAGAGTCCCTGTTTATAAAATAAGATGGAGCGTATCATGGGAAAAAAAAGCTCACCTGATATTAACCTCTAACCTCCACATGCATGCACATAAATATGCAGAGTATACCTATACACATGCAGGCATGCATACATACAAACAAGCATGTATACATGCATTTATCAAACACATACATAAAGATGCAGGCAGCAATAGTGTCTTTGGGCTGAATATACTTATAGAGTTCCCTCACTTACTTTAAAAATGATATAGAAATTCAGGAATATAGAATTAGTATGATCAATTCTAAAGCATGGAGGTTCAATGAAAAAGTCTTGAGGCTTATACATTTTTACACCATTTTTTTCTAAGGAAAATTTAAGAAACCGAAAGATGATATGACTTGTCCAAGGTCACACAGATAATCTTAGAAGCTCATTTGAGGTGAGAAAAATACACCCATCCTTTTATTTTTTACAGCCCACTGAATTTAATTTCTTTTATCTTTTTCAGTCCCTAGAACCACATGAAGTCCTTGTTTAGCATGAGCTCTATTCCCGAGTTACACCCCTCATCCTTGCACTGGATTCAAAGTACATTGATAATCAATACACTGACTTTATAAAGCAAACCCCACAAAATATGGTGTTACATAAAACCATAAAATTAACATTGGTCAAATGTTCATCAGTTGCCTCAGTTTGACAAACAATGACATATGATAAACATCAAATAAGTGTTAAGAATTTAGGAAATTTTAAAGACAAAAGCAGAAAATTATATGAGTCTTAATTTCTCAGGAATAATATAAATTTAGAATTCAAACCAAAATGCACAGCTTTATATCCACTAGTGGCAAGGCAGTACACTAGTTGGGAGTGTTCAAGTTCTATTTCTGATTGTGAGTGCTGATTACAAGAGTGTATTTTGAGTGTAAAAAAAAGCATCAAATTCACTCATCAGTTGTACTTTTCTCTATGTTTGGACTCAATGGCAAAATTTAGTCTTTTCCTGTGTTTATGAGAAAAGTTCTACCCGAGTTCCAAAAGTAAAGCAGTTATTGTTAATTTCTACTTGCTCAACTTTATGACTATGAGGAACATAGTCTTGGGGAAACTCTGGAAAATGAGATTAATGGCCTAGATTTAAGCTATTCTGTACGTTCTATCACAAACCACTTGACTCTCTGGGTACTATTATCTCTGAAGGGAAGATAAGGTTAAATGTCTTTGATCATTAAGTCATGCACAATTTTTGGTTAAATTATTCAAACCTTGGAGCTGGGAATATGACTTGTTCAGAACATGCATGTTGGGCATGATATAAGAACTGAGTTCTAACCCCTGAATTCAAATAAAAGGTTATACATGGCCACAATATGGCTCTGTAATCACATTCCTGAACAGGTGAATAGAAAAAGATTCTTGGTGGCCAACCACCCTGGCCAAATAGGTGAACTCCAGTTTCAATGAGAGTCTTGGTCTCAAAAATCAAGATAATGATCCATTGAGAAAGACAACATCAAATTGTGACCTCCACCCATACATGAACTCATAAAAATCATTCAAATGTCAATAACTAGTTGAATTTATCTAGCATATTGATTAAAACCTTATATAAAAGATGAGGAAATGATTTTGGTACCAATTCCACCCGCTGAATATGAGTAGATTTATTATCCCTAGCTAATAGACCACTGTGTGAGTTCAGAGCCTGAGTTATTTGATGAGGGATTTTAATTGTTAGTTGGAATACCTTGAACTTGGATCATCCCTGTAAGTAGACTGAGACCACTGAGTTGAGATAAGTTCACCTTAAGAAACACTGTGAAACCTCATTAAGAAACAGAGAAGACTCAAATGCATTGTGCTCTCCTTGAAATATTGGCTCTTGCTTCTGGTCTGTGTCTGCTTCTGGAGCAGCCCTTAGGCTTCAGCTCTACACCCAACACCCCCAAACCCAGAAGAGACTGGACTCCCAAAAGTTCCAACATGCTCAGGAGTGTAGGATGCTGAAGGAGCATGGTAGCTGCCAGAGCGATGGGTAAGACATGCTGATGCCAGGACAAAGAATGATGCTGACCTGTGAGCTTGCTGAGTTCCCTGACAATAGTGACTGGGAAGCTCTATTGGATATATTTTCATTGCTTGCCTATACCCCTAATGGGACAAGTTGCCTTGCCTCAAGGTTTTTCGTGATTTTTTTGTTTTTGTTTTTTTGTTTTTTTGTTTTTTGTTTTTTGTTTTTTGTTTTTTGTTTGTTTGTTTTTGAGACAGGGTTTCTCTGTGTAGCCCTGGCTGTCCTGGAACTCACTCTGTAGACCAGGCTGGCCTCGAACTCAGAAATCCACCTGCCTCTGCCTCCCAAGTGCTGGGATTAATTGCCTCAAGTTTTTAGACCTGTTGGAACAGAGAATTAAAAAGAGAGGTTACAATGACTCTTGTATTGTTCTTAAATGTGACAAATTATTTGGACTCAATCATGGACTGGTAAAGAAATCAATCCAATATTGGAAATAACAGTCTTCGTTTAGAAGTCTGGTTCTAGACATTTTCAGAGACATATATGGAAATATAGTTCTCTATGATGTTATTTTAGTAAGAGATTAAGTCAGGGCAGGATCTGGATTTCAAACAGGTGTTAGCACATGTGTTAAGGCTCTTTTTAATTGTCAAGTTAAAAATACTTTAGTTACTTCTACAGTATTTAATGTAAATTGCACTGATTGTACACCTTGTAATTGTGTTTGTGGTTTGAAATCTAGCATGTCAGTTATGAAGGTCTATCAATCAGCTTTTGTTTTAGTGCCCTGCGTATCACAGCACCTTAGTATTCTAAAAATAGCTTGCAAGTACTAGAAGAAATGAGTCAGGCTTTAAGCAGAAGCAAGAGGGTAGTGGGCTTGATTATTGATGGTATAACAGCTTTAATTACATTAATTGCTAGCACCACTGCTTCTGCAATTGCTGTGACACAAGAAGTTAAGATAACTACTTTTGTTAATCATTTAGCAAAAAAAATGTTACTAATGTGTTGATTATGTAAGAGGATTTAGATAGGCATTTGAAAGAATGAATTGATGCTGTTTATTCTATTCAAATTATTGGAAGAAGGTTCAAAATTTAAGAGTAAGGAGAAATCTCAACCATCATGCCAAATACCATTGGATTCATGTTATTTCTAAAATTTACAGTGGTAGTCATTATAATTAGGAAGAAGTTTATAGACACTTGCAGTATATTTGGCCTAATTCCAACACCTCTCTGGATGTTTTCATGTTACATAGTAAGTTTATGGATTCCAAGAATGCTGCTCTGCTGAGTGTTAATGCAGTAGACACTGCAGATAAAATTACCCATGACCTGAGGTCAGTATTTCTATTTTGGTCAAGCTTCAAGAATGGCATATATAGCTTGAACATGCTAGCCCCTTTTGTCCTGGGAATACTTTTATTCCTGCCCATCATGTTAAAGCTTGTCTTTAACAACATCAACATGTTTGGAGCCAAAGTACATGGCTTGAACATGAAAAACCCAGACAGTTATTAAATTAACAGCCTGGCAAGCCAAGGACTGGTAAGATTCTGCACAGAGCCTTACCAACCTAAGACAGAAATTCATTGCTTTTGATAATGCATATTCCACGACAGGTAAGGAAGGCATTCTTGTTAGAACGACCTAAGACAGGCTCAGTCTTGTTAATGAAATAAAAAAAGGGGGAGAGGTGGAGAGCCTTTGGGGCTGTTTGGCAAGACTCTTAAATTGGTCAAAGACAAGAAGATGGGCTGCTTGGCAGGAATATGACATTGGCCAAGGACAAGAAAGTAGGCTTCAGGCAGGAATATGACATTAGGCTAGAACAAAGAAATAATTTCATATAGGAATCTAAATCTTAGGTTAGAACAGAGAAGTAATTTTAATTTTAAGCAGAAATCTAAATATTAAGCTAGAACAAAGATCTAATTTCAGACAGGAATCTTAATTTTAGGCCAGAACAAGGAAGTAGACGTCAGACACGAAAATGACTTTGGGCTAGGACAGGGAAGTAGGCTCAGATATTTTGCTCATCCTGTTAAGCCCTTTGAAACAATGATCACAGGAGCGTTCACATAATTGTGTTTAATGCCTTGCTTGTTCTTTCTTTGACTATTTGTGTCTATTGTCTTGCTTGTTTCTTGACTACTTGCAACTATTTTATTGCTAGACCCTCAACCTAGAACTGACCTTAATACATGCATGTAATTCTAATGGTATAAAAGCAAGAGGGAGGAGGGGGATGGGATAGTGGGTTCTAGGGAGAAAAAATGGGGAAAGGACATGACATCTGAAATGTAAATAAAATATCCAATAAAAAAAAATATTGGCTCTTAAAATCATGCCTTGGACAAATCGGTTATTTTGAGACAGTAAGTTTTGGAATGCCTTGTTATGTAACAAATATATGGAGTGGGAGCTTAAAGAAGTCTAAATGTTTAATGCATGCTATTGAATGCCATTCTGTCAAACACACTGAACTCTCTATGTATTTGTAGAAGCAATGCAAAACCACATAGAATAGAATATGCAGAATGCACAGCTCTCTGGTAATGGAGAGGAATGTATCCTAAAGCCACAAAGAATATCTGGTTCTAAGTCATATTTAGTAAGTTTTTCAGAGAAACATTTTGAAACTTTCCCTAGTTCAAGAATCTTGTAAGAAAGTATTTTCATGAAACTACAAGTAACTATAGAAGTAGCATTTAGAAATGTTTGTTTCCCTGAGAGGGTTATTTCATAGTAGTCTGGTTGACAGTTGTCTTCTAGTAGACTACATAGTGTAAGAAACTACTGAGACATACACAATAGCTATACTGTTGAGAAGAGACATCATAATGCCCTGAGAATGTGAGGCCTTACTCATAGTTGATTTTTTATTCTACTTTTTTAAGACAGTATTTTAGCTGTGAGGTGAGAAAGTGTTCCTATTTAGGATGAAGCAAATAGAGCATCAGAACAGGGGTGGCTGCTTTGTTACTCAGATATCTTGTAGTAGCTTCACTTTTGCCACAGGCAGAATAATTTCTCTAAACTGCTGGTTTGGAGAACCAGAACTTCCTGGTTATTTTCAAAATGGGATCATCAGTCACCCACATGTTAAACAGAGATATCTGAGCTACTCCAGCTGAGTGACAACTCACACTCATCCTCAGGCTTCTCTAACCACAGAAGACTTCATCTTCAAAGACAACATGAAACACTTGCAACATAGTTAGCTACCATGTATACTTTGTTTCTGTCATCTAAAATGTAGTATCATTTTTTATTAGGAAAACTTCATTAAAGTAAACTTTGGAGTTCGCAGTAGGCCACAGAGCCTAGTTTGGCTAATTCTGGAACCATGTTGGGTGCTAAGCTCAACCAAGGATAATGACACTAACTCTCAATATCAGGTTGAATTTACTTCCCTATTTTTCTATTTTTTCCTTCCACTTGATAGCATATTTTTATACACAGTGTGGAAGTCTCCACCCCATGTGGATGTTGGTTTCCAGTTCCCCACCCTGACTCTTCTAAGTAGCTCCCTGGTGCCTCCAGGAATTAATGCTTCCTGTCGTTTTAAATAATGTGACATTGAAATACATTTTTTTAATGTGCTGGCATTTAACATGTCACAATATTTCAGTTATTCTGCATTCATTTGGGTGCTCTTGTGTTGTTACAGCTGCTATGAAATTCTGACAAAGAGGTGCATTTCCTTCTTCTCTCCCACCATAATTGCTCTTTGCTGCATCTCTGAACCGTAACCATGGCGATCTGCAACATTCATCAGAAGACCTCTTGTTATTTCCCCTGTGTGAATGAAAAACAAAGTGATATAAATATATGAAGTTCTCAAAAGGCAGCTTTTCCCTTCTTTCTCCAATTTTTCTTTCCTTCTGTATTTTTGGCACCCACTCCCCAATGTGGAAGATCTATTGAAAGGAAATTATGTTTTATGGCTTGAGAGTGTTAATTAATTTTTTTAAAAGAGGAATGCTCTATACAGGATCATTTTGTGGCAGATATACAGAGAGAAAACTCAAGCTATTGACGTCAGGGAAAAGACAGTACTGTGATCAATAAAGAAAGGAAGGAAACGAGTTATTCT